>NW_007196224.1:0-777 GCF_000164805.1 Carlito syrichta | reverse complement strand
GATGTTTTCTATGATATTTTTGTCTTCTATGTCCCCTATTTGGGCTCTTATTTTTGTGATGTGGATTCTTCTACTAAAGTTGGACTTTTGGTGGTCTTCTCTTTCCAGCTCCTTAGGTGATCTGTTAGGCTCTCCACTTAGGATCTTTCCATTTTCTTTTTTTTTTTTTTTTTTTTTTTTGAGTGGAAGTCTCACTCTGTCACCCAGACTGGAGTGCAGTGGCCGCTTCCGGCCACCGCAGCCTCGACCTGCTGGGCTCCGGCGATCCTTCCGCCTCAGCCTTCCAAGTAGCCGGAATTACAGGCATGCGCCACCACGCCCGGCTGATTTTTTGATTTATTGTAGAGATGAGGTCTCGCTGCCCAGGCGGGTCTCGAACCCGCGGGCTCAGGCAATCCACTCACCTCAGCCTCCCAAAGGCGCGGGATTACAGGCTGAGCCACCGAGCCCGGCTCTTTCCATTTTCTTGATGTGTGCTTGTAGAAATATAAATTCCCCTCTTCGAACTGATTTCATAGCATCCAAGAGGTTTTGGTGGGATATTTCTTCATTTATATTTGTTTCCAGGGATCTTTCAATTTCTTCTTTGATTTTAGTGTTGACCCAGTCGTTGTTCAGCATCATGCTGTTTAGTGCCCATGTCTTTGTGGAATTTGGGGAAATTTTGTTGGTGTTGATATTTATTTTTATTCCACTGTGGTCTGAGAAGGTGCATGGCAAGATTTCGATCTTATGAAATTTGCTTGTGTTTGATTTATGGTCAATGATGTGGTCGAT
>NW_007196223.1:0-379 GCF_000164805.1 Carlito syrichta | reverse complement strand
TTCAGGCACCCTTGTTGATAAGAGGTGTCTCCCCATCCCCAGACAGATGTTCACTACCATTAATCCCATCTCCCCCCCCCATAGTTTACCACCACTGTCAGTCATTTTCTTATGGTAATATGTTGGAAGATCAAGGTTCACTATATGAGTGAGAACATGTGATACTCAGATCTTTGCTTCTGTGAGAGGTCACTCAGTATTATAGACTCTAGTTCCATCCAGGTTGCTGCGAAATTCATGATTTTGTTCTTTTTTATGGCTGCATAGTATTCCATCATGTATATGTACCACATTTTTAATATCCAGTCCTCTTTTGAAGGACAGCATGATTGTTTCCAGGTTCTTGCTATTGTGAACAATGCTGCGATAAACATACGTG
>NW_007196222.1:2946-20751 GCF_000164805.1 Carlito syrichta | reverse complement strand
TCTATTACCATCTTGTCAATTTTTCTATCAGTATCAAATAATTTTTAATGTAAGGTGCATTGGTCATGAATGCACATCTCAGTAAAACCTCACCACTGAGCACACCTCTATGCACAATCTTAGGATCACAAACAAGAATACCGTCTGTACTGCTTCACTCCAGATGTCACCTTGCCCTCTACCTGTCACTTCCTCCAGTGAATGATGACAATTCTAACTTCCAAAAGGACAGAAAAGTCTTGCATCTTCTAAAATTTGATACAATTGAAGTAATAAAGCAGTAATATGATTTGTTTTGGATTTTTTGCTCCTTTTCCTGACTGGGTGCAAGAGTGACACTTTGACTCAAATATAAACATGTAATATATGGGATGAATATCCACCTTTAATCTTATCGAATCCAGATTTGTCAAACTGACCCAGTCACACAAAAGAAGGAAAGACCATCAAGGCAGTGAAAATATCATGCTTAGACAAAGCCCCAATACGCACCAAGTTTGCTCTTGAACTCAAGATTCTTGCACAAGTTTTTCTTCGAACCAGTCTCTCCTTATTTGCCTTGAAAACATCCAAGACACCCGGTAAAACTACCCATTTCTAGATCCAACCTAATAAGAATGTTTTAGTGAAACCTAAACTTAGGATTCATCAAAACGTCACAGGTGGCAGGGTGCGGTGATTCACACCTGTAATCCCAGCACTATGGGAGGCTGAGGCAGGAGAATCACATGAGGCCAGGGGTTTGAACCTTGCCTGGGCAACATAGTGAAACTTGTATTTACAAAAATAAAAATTAGCCAGGAGTGATGGTGCCCACTTGTATCCTAGTCACTCAGGGGCTGAGGTGGGATGATCCCTTGAGCCCAGGAAGTATGATAACACCATTGCACGTCAGTCTGAACAACACATGCTAACATACATGTGTCTCCTAAAATAAAATAAAATAAAACAAAACAAAATAAAATAAAAATAAAAACTTCCCAGGTGATTGCATGTCTCACAGTTTCACCTTCTCTAAGGATTCTTCCACTCACTGAGGAGGGCAGAGGATGGAAGAGCTGATAGGACTCACTGGGACCCAGAACTTTTAGGTCTTCTGTCACCTTGTCATCCTGCACCCCTCCATGGTGTCCTTGGAGTGTGGCTTCAGAGTCAGAGAAATCCTTCTTACAGCAAATTGGGTGCCCAAAGTTGGAGGAAGGACTCTCATGTAACATGTATTTAAAAATCTCTCCATAAAGTCCACAAGAGTGGCTCAACCTGATTTCTGGATGGCCCTTTACCTTCCATGGGTTTGGGGCCTCAGTCAAGAGGAAGCCTGGAGGACCTTGACAATGGCTTTTCAGGGACAGGGTCCTAGGGAGACAGGCTCTCCTGAGACAGAATCTTCAAGGAGAAGGGGTACAGACATGGGCTTTGCTTCTCAGGGAAATCCTGCTCTAAGAGCCAGCTGCTTTCTCTTCAGGACAGGGCTTCCTTCCAAGCTGAAAGAGGGTGAAGGTGGGTCATGAAGCATCCCCTTGCCCTTCCCCTGTGGCATTTATTAATCTTTACCACATGCCTGGGTTAACCACAGATAGTTTAACAGTCTCTGTACCCAGGCCTCACACAGGATTTAGTATCTCTGGGGGTAGGATACAGTCAGAGTAATTTTTGAAGCTCACTAGATGATTTCAGTGTGCAGCCTTTTTTTTCAAGCTGGGGTCTCACTCTGTTACCCAGGCTGGAGTGCAGTGGTACCATTGCAGCTCACCCCAGCCTCAGCCTTCTGTTATCATGTGATGCTTCTCTCTCAACCTCCCCAGTCTACAGGCATGTGTCATCAAACTTGTCTTTTTTTTATTTTTGTAGAAATGAAGTCTTGCTATGTTGCCCAAGTCAGTCTTGAACTCTTGGGCTTAAGCAATCCTTTCACCTCGCCCCCCCAAAATTCTGGGATTACAGGCTTGAGGCACCATGCCTGGCTCAACATGCAGCCATATTAAGGATTAGTCCAGAGCAACCTTCTTGGGTCCCCTTCCCACTCTGGGAGCTTTTCTGTCCTCTCAATATATCTTGCTTTCTAAAAAAAAATCAGTCATTTATGGTGCTTGCCACACTTTAACCGACAAGTGAAACACCTAGGGTTTTTACTGAATAGCAGATATGGCTTCGGCGGGGATGGCTTGTGTCTGAGAGTTCATGTTTCTTATGAGCTGTGCGTGCAAGTGTCATTTTTGGACACTGTGTGTCAAGGTCCTTGCCACTCAAGTAAATAAAACTGTTGATGGATAAAAGTAAATTGGCCTGAGGTGATAAGGAAAGTTCAACATTCCATAAAATGTTATAGTTCAGATAATGTTATTCATATTAAAAATCAAACTTCATTTTATAATAACTTTTATTTTTGTTTTTGAGTTAGAATCTCAGTGGTAGCCCAAGTGGGAAGGCAGTGGAACGATCCTGGCCAACACAGCTTCAACCTGCTGGGATAAAGGCATCCTTCTACCTCAGCCCCCTGAGTAGCTGGAATCAGTGCTGTGGGCCACCATGTCCAGCTATTTTTTATTGATTGTAGAGATGAGGTCTTGCCAGTTTTCCCAGGCTGTTCTCAAACAGCCGGGCTCAGGTTATCCTCTTCTACCTTTCAAAATGCTTGAAGGACAGGTGTGAACCACCGCACCCAGCTATAATAACTTTTAATAAAATGAACAAGGTAAAATAATATTCCATAATTTTATTTAAAAAATTAGTCTATCATTCACTTATGGTATAACAATAATAATAGGAACATGTCCATTATTTTCCAAGTGTCAGTCATTAAATTGCCTCACATAATTCATACAGTCAAATAACTCCAACCTTAAGAATGTAGGTGCCCAGTTTTACAAAGGAGGAAGAGAACTCATCACCATCACAGTGGAAATCATTGTCAAAGTACCTTCATAAAGTTACCTGAGGAATTCCCATTTCTCTCTCTTTCTTTCTTTTAAAGACGAGCGCTGGCTCTTTTGCCCAGGCTGGAAGACAGTGGTGCAATCATAACTCAACTCAGCCTCCAAATCCTGGGCTCAAGGAGTGCTCTAGCATCAGCCTCCTGAGTACCTGGGATTTACAGGTGTACCTACATGCTCAGCTAATATTTTGATACTTTTTTGGAGACTAGGTCTTGCTATGTGTCCCAGGCTGATCTCGAACTCCTAGGTTCAAGAGATTGTTCAAAGTTCTGTGGTTACAGGCATGAGCCCTTGAGCCTAGCTAATACTCTGGAATAATGTGTAGGATATGGAGATGCACTGTTTCTTAAATATTTGAATGAAGTCACTAATAAAAATCAAATTTTCCAGAAAAAGTGGAATTTCTCATTTTCCAAGGTTAAGAGAGTTTGCCACTAAAATTCTCCCTCAGAATCAAAGCATCTAACCCAGGAGAGGATACTGTTTAAGAGATATGGACCTTCCACAGCCACCATGGGCCTTGCTCAGAGCTACCCACTTTCAGTGTCTGCTCCTCACACAGATGGATTTCAGAGCTCTCTCTTGACATTGTGTAAGCCTTTTTGCTTGCATTAGCTCGGTTTCTCCTCTAATTATATGTAACTTACTAGCATTTCATATGACAGCTTCAGAGGCCCCACTTTTAATACAGATTAAGTTTCCTCAGTGTCAACAGGTGGTATCTGTCTGCTGATCCCCAATACTATCTGGGGCTTGCATTTGCACATGCACCACAGCCAGAAGAGTGCTTACTCCTTGCTCTGCAGCACACATCTCCGTCCCCTGCTCAGCTGCTCATCCCTTCCTGGTCACATAGGCTTGAGGCCACATAGTCCTGACTGGAGATGTCTCCCTCTTCATCACTGTCCTCAGAGGAGGAGGAGACCATAAAGTCCTCATAGAGGACACTCCATGAGGCATGGCAGCCTCCACCCTCAAACTCCTTTAAGACATGAGGGCTCTGACAAGAAGGAGTAGGCTTCACAGGAGGATCAGATCTTTTAATACATATTAATACTTTCGTTAAATACATTTGTTTATCATCTGTTTGTCTTCTTTGATGAGGTGTTTCTTAACATCTTTGGCCCACATTTTATTTAAAGCAATATTTATTGAGAGGGCAGAAAAGCTCCCACAGTGGGAGAGGACCCGAAGGGGTTGCCCTTGCCCACTTTTTAATCAGGTTTTTGTTTTCTTTTTCTTTTTCTTTTTAGTTTGAAAGTCACACAGTTTATTGTTCTTTAATTAGATTAGGAGAAAAACGAAGAACCCATTGGTAGCAGGAAGAAGCAAAAGTCTTCTAGGGTTTCGAATTTGATGAGATAGATATTCAGTTACTGTGGATTTCCATTCTTTTTCCATGGCAAAACATTTGGCAGAGATTTGGGAACTGGTATGCCTGAAGCCAGGTTACTCTTATGTTTGTTAACTATGTTGCTTGCAGGACTTTTGTTGCCACAATAGTTAACTGTTCCCCAGACAAATGGAGTGCTCCTATCTTCCCACACATCTCTATCCCAGTCTTCATCGCAAGGAGGGCACTGCCATGTGCTCTCAGCCAGGGTCTCTTGTCCAAAGTTCTTGGTTTGGTTGACAACATCTTGTTGGATACAACTTTTGTCTTCACAGCTTGAGATATGATGACTGATTTTGGCCCGAGGAACCTGGTGGTGAGCACTGAAGGGACAAATAGCCAATTTGCGACATCAGGATGATTCTTTCTGCACTTGATAAGATGATAAGGAAACCTGTAGGCCCTGATCTGGTGGTTTTTATCATGGAGGAATTGCAACAGCTTTTCAGGGTCCAGGGAGTCATTATCAGTTTCTTCCATGCCGGAAATGAAGCTGAATCCAAGTGCTGTTGACACACGCTCTCCTCAAGGGTGCCTTGTCTTGCACAACCGCGCCCAGCAACCAGGTTTTTGTTTTCTAATTGTTGAGTTTTAAGAATTTTTTATATATTTTGGATAATGGTCTTTTATCAGATGTATCTTTTGTGAATATTTTCTCCTAGTCTGGCTTCTCTTTTTTTACTTGTCTTGATAGTATGTCATTTACAGAGTAAAAATTGTGGATTTTAATGAAGTCCAACAGATTGATTCTTTCATGGATTGTGACTTTGGTATAATATCTAAAAAGTCATTGCCAACTCAAGGTCATCTAGATTTTCTCCTATGTCATCTTCTGGGTTTTAGATTTTCTGCTTTTCATTTAAATCTGTGAACCATTTTGAATTTTTTTTTGATGGGTGTAGGGTCTGTTCTAGTTCATTTCTTTGCATATAAACCATGTAGGAAAGACTTGCAAGTGGTTTTCAATCTGGAGCTGCCAGGATTATTACTGGCAGGTACATTGTAGAACTTTTGATAACACATGAGCTAATTCCTGTGGTATATATGCATGGTAGTAAAATTTGTGGGTCATAGTTTTACAGTTTACAAACTTATTAGATACTGGTAATCTTCTCCAAAAGGTATTTTAAAATAAGATTTTATAATCACCAATAGTGTATGAGTTTCCTTATTTATAACATCTTGCCAAGACTTGGCAATTTCTGTTCTTTCCATTTGAGTCTTTTTGTTATGTATGATTGTTTCGGGTGAGGATTTTGTTTGTATTTCCTTGATTACTAAGAAATTTGAATAACTTTTCAAATGTTTAATAGACTTTGGGTAACTTTTATAAAAGTCTCTTTTGGTTTGATTTTTCTACTATTTTCTATTGCGTTGTCTGTCTTTTTCTTGTTCATATGTAGAAGTGATACATGCTGAATACAAGTCCTTTCCTGGGGTGTGATACTCTCTCTCTCTATCTCCTTCTCTCTCTCTGTTTCTCTTTTCTTTTGATGAAGATCAGCTCTTAATTTTAATATGATCTAAGCTATTGTTTCCTCTTTCATATTTATTGAATTTTTTTTTGAGTTGGAGTCTCACTCTGTCGCCCAGACTGGAGTGCAGAGGCTGCTCCTGGCCACCACAGCCTCGACCTGCTGGGCTCTGGCGATCCTTCTGCCTCAGCCTTCCGAGTAGCCGAATTACAGGCGCACACTACCTTGCCCGGCTGATTTTTTAAATTTATTGTAGAGATGTGGTCTCACTGCCCAGGCGGGTCTCGAACCCGTGGGCTCAGGCAATCCACTCACCTCAGCCTCCCAAAGGCATGAGACTACAGACTGAGCCACCGAGCCTGGCTATTTATTGAATTTTGGCAGAAATGTTTTCCTATTCTAAGAATACAGATTCATTCTCCTTTATTTTCTTCTGTAAATGTGTTATTCTTCTTTAAAATTTAGTTCACAAATATATTCAGAATTAAATTTATTGTGTTGTGGGAGGTAATCAACATTGTTCCTCAATAGAGCGAATACATTTCCATTTATTTTGAAAATTTTATAGAATGCTTTCTTTTCTATTGCTCTTATCCATCACTGTCTCATCCAGATCAATATCACATTCTACTTGGAACTGTCTTTTCTGTGAATAAATATCACAACACCACAAACCAAGGACTGCATGTCTAGAATCTTCCTAGGGATTTTTTTTTATTCAGAGGATCAATGATTCTTTTATTTTATTTTATCTATTTAATTTAGTTGGAGTCACTCCGTTGCCCAGGCCGGAGTGCAGTCAGAGAATCATAGCCACTGCAGCCTTGACCTCCTGGGCTTAGGTAATCCTTCCGCCTCAGCCTCCGAAGTAACTGAGACTACAGGCATGCACCACCATACCTGCCTATTTTTTATGTATTTTTTTGTAGGAACATGATCTCACTATGTTGCCTAGGATGGTCTTGAATTTCTGAGCTTCAGGAATTCTCCTTCCTCAGTCTCCCAAAATACAAAGTACGGGGATTACAGACGTGAGCCACAATGCCTGGCTTATAGCAGGGTTCTTAATTAGAGGTGATACATGAAAAATAAATAATAGGAAATTACTTATGGAGGTTTTTAAAATTTGTACTAAATCTGTATTTACTATGATAAAAACAATTCCAGAAATATGGTTTAAATGTTGGGAAAAGGCACAGAATATACATAAAATATAATATGTAAGCAATGTGAAGTTTATGAATTTAGGCTGGGCTCAGTGGCTCACACCTGTAATCTAGGCATTTTGGGAGGCCAGGACTGGAGGATTCCTGAGCCAAGAAGTTCAAGACCAGCCTGGGGAACATAGTGAGACCCCATCATACAAATAAAGAAAGTAACTAGATATCTGTAAATATATTGGTAAAATAATTGGATGTATACAGGGAAATTAGTATGAGTGTTTATTTCTGAATAAAAAGTTTGCTACTTAGCTGTTAAAATTTTACCTCAAAAATATATAATTTTTAAAAGGTTTTACTTGGCAACAAATTGGTAGAATCAGAATCCAATATAAACATAAAACCAAAGTTCTGTGCTAATGTCTCTTTTATTTTGTGAGAATTTTTTTACTATCATCAAAAATATGGTAGAGTACCTTATTTTATTATGGCCATGAAGTTTGATAGATGAGATCTGGATTATTTTATGGAATTCCTAGCCTTAAATATCTAGATTGATCAATTTTTTTCTAAATTGCCAAAGCAGTCAGCTTTATGATCTGATTTGAAAGGCAGTCTTTGATGCTTTGTTGATCTCACTTTTATAAAATTATTTTCTCAATTCCACACAATTCCTATACATGGTACACATGGATTCGATATCCATAAGTGTCTTGCACACTGGGGAGAGGTTTCCTTGGCAGAGAAACTTTCTTCTCCCCTCACCTCCTCTTACTTTATTTTCTTCTTCTTCCCCTTCCCCTTCCCCTCCTCCTCCTCCTTCTTCTTCCTCTTCCTCCTTCTCCTCTTTCTGTTTTTCAATACTCAGACTATCCTGACCCATTAATACTATCCCATTTAAAAGTACAAGTTCTTCAATCCTGATCAACACAGAGCCAGTGGTCCATACAATGGGCTCTAATCATAATATGTTGTCCCATCTCCTAGACATTTCCATGACATTATCCTAGCTCCAGGAATCCCTCAGAGTGAAGTCTTTTGAGAATGATCTGTCCAGTGGGATAGTTTCAATAGTTCCACATTATTAATTCAGAAAGACAACTCTTCGTGCAATGTAAGCAGTCCTGGTGGAGAGAAGAGAGAGCAGAAAGATGACTCTGGGGTATAGGAAAGGAATATTCAGAGAGTTGAATATGAAAGTAAGGAAATAAAGTATTTTAAAACAAATATGTTAGGCAAGAATATAAAAATATAGAAAACTCTGAAGTTCTAAAAACATGTCACTTTTGGAGAAAGAAAAGATAATGCAACTGAATATGATGTGACATTAACCTGAAAACCAGTCATTTCCTCCTCTTCCTACTCCTTTTTTTGGTGAATCTTACTCAAATGAGATTATCTTGAGAAATCAATGCTGATTTTTGAGGATTTTTTTCCTCTGACATCAGAGTGATTCCTGGACAGTGGACTCCTACATGGAGACCAAAATGTCAGTTTTTTCTTCTCTGTCTCAGGTGTCCTCCCAGAAAGACCCAAAATTCTGCTATAGCAAAAAGCTATGGGTTGGATTTACCCTCTCCTAAAGAATTCACATACAGCAGGACACCGACATCATTTCTATAAACCATAGCCTGGACTCAGAATTTCGATTGTGTCTAGGAGCCTTGGCACTTTATTAAAACAACATTTTTAAAAAACAATACTTAGACCAGTCATGGTAGTTCTTGCTTAAATCCCAGCACTTTTGGAGGCAGAGGAGAGAGGATTGCTTGAGCCCCGGAGTTCAAGGTCAGCCTAGGCAACAAAGCAAGACCTCATCTCTGTAATAAATACATAAATAAATAAATAGCCAGATATAGTGGCATGTGCCTGTAGTTCCAGCTACTGGGAAGTCTGAGGCAGAAAAATTGCCTGAGTTCAGTAGATTGTGCTACTGTACTCCAGTCTTGGGCAACAGAGTGAGGGTATAAATAATAATGATAAAAGAACAATACCTGAGCCCAACCTTGGCCTAATTGTCAGAATCTCTGGATAAGGAACACGGGTGAAGGCATTTAAAAAAATTACCCAGGTGATCTAAAAGGGCAGTCAGTGTTGAGAATCACCTAGCGATGCATTCTCAAAATTCCTAGTGATCCAATTATCACACATTCTGGGGCTCAACAGTTAAAATTAGGATTCAGCCAATCTGGGATGGGGCTCATCAAAACTGATAGTTTCACAAAGTTCTTGGAAGCACTGATGCTGTTTCCTCTGTATTCATTTTCAGAAGCATTAAGTTAGAGAAAGCAAGTATAACACATATGACTCCTCACACTCAAACAAACTTCATATCTCAGCACAGAAAAGTGTTGAATTCCATAGAATTCCACCCATTACCTCCTGGAAAATCAAATTATTTGGTGATATTTTACAAGATGTGACTAGAGATAATAGTACTTTCTGGGACAAGATTTGTTTGAGAAACAAGATGTACTCATTAATTAAAATGAATGAGATCATCTACTTATGAGCAACTACTGTATGCTTCACACATAGAGTAGTTTGCATATTTGTGGGACTCAGTGCTTGGAATCTCATGTACATCATGTGAGTTAATGATGGTAATATTTGGGATTGGGAGATATAAATCCCATCTTTCACAGAAGGATATAGATGTTGGGTCTTGTCTTTTTTAGTGGTGGGATCATAGCTAAGTATAGATGGAGGAGAGTAAGGAGAAGGAATGGTGGAATAGTGTTTCCATGGGATTTCAGATGGTTTGCTTATTTGCATTCATGCATTTTGTTTGTTGTTAACATATGGAACCATCCGTGGACTCACAGAAATGGAGGAACAATTTCTACAAGTTACTCTGGAAGCACAGGTACAAACCAGAAACACAAAAATTCCTTTAGGAGCACAAGATATATTTTGTCAAACTGTGGTTTACTAATAAGTCACACAAGGGCAGCTAGCACCTTATACAAGACCATTTATCTCACACACTGTCTCACAAGCCTAATCCCAACAGGCAAGGACCAACCTTACCTCTAAGATTACAAGTCCTATGCAGCGCCTAGCAACACTCAATTAGAACTAACCAGCTCTTGTAAGATACTGCCATTGTTGATGAACTTTCTTGTGAAACAAGTTGGGTCAACCTCCTCTTTCTTCAGTAAGACCCTAACTTTTCCTTGTTCTCCAGATATACTAGAAACCACTGTGGTCTCTATTATGTCTCAGCTTGCAATCCTACTTTTTGTATGTTATACCCCAATATAGTCTTTTTACTAGAGATTAATATCAATAAATTTTTAATGTCGACACAATCTGGCGTCAGAAGTGAGATTGGTCTAAAGCAGGCTCACCTTGGAAAAAGTAATGGTCCCATAACTATGACATGCAGCACCCAAAATTTGACCCCTTAGCCCTCTCTTGACTTATGTGGATCACCTTCTCTTTTTTCCCAGTGAGTCATGCTTGCATATAAGTTCTATGACTTTATTTGAAATTTGCTTATTAGCCTTTTTAGGTTCTTTATTTAGGATCTTTCCCTCCTGTTTATGAGGAACTTTCTCACTCCTGTTTATGAGGCTTTCTGGTTTTTAAGATATTTTCTCTGCTTGGAACACTCTGCCCATTCCAATTCTGGCATCTGTGCACTCCTCTTGGGAGCCCACCCAGTTGCTGCCAACACCACCAATGATACCCCACCCACATGGCCATCTGCCTGGGGAGCAAGATGCCCCACCCATTGCAGCCACCAGTAACATTAATGAGGGCTGCCTGGGAGTTTGAGTGCTGTCTCACCATTATCTCCACCATCACTCATGCTGTGCACAATAGCCAGGGAACTGAAGACCTGCCTGCTTGTCTGCCTTACCGCTGCCATTGCCAGAACACAAGGAAGCTGTGTGGAGACCCAAGAATCGACCCAGTTAGACCTGTTAACATTGGTGCCTGCATATGACTCTTGAAGGCCCAAGGACAAGCATGCCTTGACCACTACTGCCACCACAAAGGCCCAAAGACTAAACTAACTGGCATCCTTCTCAACAATCCTCAGTACTAGATCCATTAACAACCGTGGTAAATCACTGAATACATTATAAACACAATTGATGCACTTCACAGTCAAAGAAATACAGATATTTCACAATTGCATGTACAACATTAAAGTTCCCTTCTAAATTATCACCATAGAACATCTTCAGGAAAAAATCTTCCTCTACAAAAGCCAATAACTGAAAAAAAGTGACTGTTGAGCCAGATGCACACATATCAATGTAAAGATCAGAAGCATGAAAAAACTTAACACCACCAAAGGATTAGAATAATTCTCCAACAACAAATCCATTGAAAAAGAAAGTTATGAAATGCCAGAGAAAGAATTCAAAATGATGATATGTTAAAAAGCTCAGTAAGATGCAAGAGAATACAGATAAACAATAAAAATAAATTAGAAAACAAGTTAGAACATGAATAAGAAATTCACCAATGAGATGGAGATCACAAAAGAATCAAATGGAAATCCTGAAACTGAAGAATTTAACACATAAAAAAATTGAGAGCCAAAACAATAGACAGATCAAACAAAATAAAGACTTTCAGAACTTCAAGTAAAGTCTTTTACATTAACCCAGTCATATCAGAGAGAATAATAATAACAATAATAATAATAATAATAATAAACAAAACTTATGTGACATATGGGACACTGTAAAGTGACCGATTATTCAAACTCCGGGTGTTTCAGAAAGTGAAGAAATTATCAAAGGCATAGAACTCCTGTTTAATGAAATAATAGCTGAAAAATTTCCAAGTCTGGCTAGAGAATTAGACATCAAGGCACAGAAATCTCAGAGATTCCCATATAGAAACAATCCCAAGAGGTATTCTCCATAGGACATTCGAGTCAAACTTTCAAAAGTCAAAGACAAAGAAAATTCTAAAAGAAACAAGAGAAAAGCACTTAGTCACATGTAAAAGAAGCCACATCAGATTAACAGTGGGTTTCCAGGTATTTGCAGGGGTGTTCCATCTATGCAGTCTTAATGAATAATAAACATATGGACTTTGCAGATACTTGGATAAATTTAGAGTTGAGCATACTCATTGATCTATCACAGAAACAAAGAACAGAGTACCGTATGTTCTCACTCATAAGTGAACCATGAACAATTATTATAACACTACAAGAAAGGGATTGATAGTAGTGGGAAACTGTTGGGGGGTGGGTGGTGGAACTGACAGTTGAGGAAAACTGCTATGGGAGGGAGAGGCACACCTCATCAGCAAGGGTACCTGGATAATCAACGTTTGTATAACTAACCCTGAATTTTAAAATAAAATAAAATAAAATAAAACAATGTGTTTCTCAGCAGAAACATTACAGGTAAGGAGAAAATGGAATGATTTAAACTGTTGGTCAAGAATACTAAACCTAGCCCAGTTATACTTCATAAATGAAGGAGAAATGAAGTCTTTCCCAGACAAGCAAAAACTGGGAGACATTGTTACTATTATACTGGCCCTGCAAAAAAAAGCACTTAAAGGATTCCTAAACCTGGAAGTGAAAGAATGATATTTACATAAAAACACACATGTAGGTGACCTGAAGATGGTGACCGCATAGGGGGATCCCTGAGATTCTCTGAACGTTGGTTTCCCAAAAAGACTATTACTTTTCTTCCTACACCCTCCCGCCCACCTCCAGCCACACTGGTACGAGGCTTGGGGACTTTTGGTCCCGTGAAGGGCCAGACATTGCAGCCGGACTGTGGCTGCTCCTCTATATGTGGTTCCAGCCAGCTAGGGAATCCCAAGTCCCGGGCCCCAGCTCCATCCTCGGCTACATTGTCATGACCAGCACCCAGTGCAAAGCTGCTGGTCACACAGGGAGGCTCTGAGTGCCCGCCCCTTAGAGATCCCGGTTCCATTTCTGGCTAAAGTGCCCTGGGAGAGACCCAGAGCCACCACCTGCCCTCTGGAGCTTTGGAGATCCGAAGACCAGGGCCCACCTTGGCTGAGGCACTCAGCGTGCATGACCACAAGCCTGTGTAAGGGAGCAGAACCCCAAGCTGGTGTAAGGTGCCGATCACAGGCTTCCATCTACAGAGGAACCCTCTCCTCCACCCCAGCCTCTCCTCCACCCCAGCCCGCTGGTGGCACCCCAGATCCAGAACCCAGCTGTGCAGCTGGTCCTGCCTAGAGACCCACAGAAGAATCCCTAAAAGTGAAAGTAAAACCACCACCTCTGCCATTTTCAAGGCATATTTACATTGCATCACCCTGCCCACCTATCAGAGCCTCCATCTCGGTTCCCACAGTGATGTCATTAACAGGAGACAAAGCCCCTCCCCTATGCTGAATACAGACCACTGTCACAGATCTCCCAGGCAACAAGTTAACTGCCTGCAACAGAAACAGAGGGGAGAGGCTGGAGATTAGATGTCAGGAAATTGATCCATGAAGGGACAAGAGAGAAAAATCTACACAAATGAAGAAAAACCAAAAGAAGACTATGGGTCTCTCCCAGACTCCTGGGAGGGCAGACACTGAGAAAACTGACTTTGGAATGCAAACAACGAAGAGCCCCCAGATGACTGGTCTCAAAATACAACCCTAGACATCAAGACATTAATGGAGATATTAAAAAGAATTGAAGAGACTCAAGAAGAAACTAGAAAGGAGCTGATATCTGAGATAACAGCAATAAAGAATAATGTGAATGAGATAAACAATAAACTGATAAGCATGGAAAGCAGAATTACCCAAGAAGAAGAAAGAATCTCAGGGCTTGAGGACCAAAATATAGAACTAACCCAAACTCTCGAAAACAAGCTTAAAAAGACAGAAAAAAACCTTCAAGAGATGAGCAATTACCTCAAGAGGCCTAACCTAAGAGTAATTGGTCTGCCTGAGGCAGAAAGAGTGACAGAGACCACACTGGAAGAAACCTTCCATGAGATCATTCAAGAAAACTTCCCTTATCAAATCAATGATGCAAAAACTCAAGCACAAGAGATCCAGAGAACCCCTGCAAGACAACAAATGAGAAAACCAACTCCTAGACACATAATAATTTGCCTAAACAAAGTAGGCATGAAAGAAAAAATCCTAAAGGCAGCAAGAGAAAAAGGTCAGATCACCTACCATGGAAAACCTATTAGAATAGCAGCAGATTTATCTACAGAAACCCTACAGGCTAGGAGAGCTTGGAGCCCTATCTTCAAAGTCCTAAAAGATAAACAATTTCAACCAAGAATAACCTACTTTGCCAGATTAAGCTTCATCAGCGAGGGAGAATTAAAATCTTTCCCAGATATCCAATCCCTAAGAACTTACGCTGCCACCAAACCACCTCTACATGAAACACTTAAGAAAGTACTAAATACAGAAGAAAAGGGGGGAAAAAAGAGCAACGTTTTTCACAAGAGTACAGGAAAAAGAATAAAATAGACATGAACCAACCCCCAAAACAAAAGAAAGACAATAAACCAAGTGGAAGAACAACTCTAAAAGAACTCCATGATAGGGATGAACTCTCACATTTCAATAATTAGCCTGAATGTGAATGGACTAAATGCAACACTGAAAAGACATAGAATGGCAAAATGGATAAAATATCACCAGGCAACAATATACTGCCTTCAAGAGACCCATCTCACTAGAAAGGACATGCACAGACTCAAAGTAAGAGGATGGAAAAAAAATTCCAGGCGAATGGAACACAAAAGAAAGGAGGAGTCATGATCCTAATTTCAGACATAATACCATTTAAGCTATCAAAAATTAAAAAAGATACAGAGGGCCAGTGCATAATGATAAAAGGCAAACTCCTTCAACAAGAAATATCTATCCTAAACATATATGCACCTAACATAGGTGCACCAACTTTTATAAAGCAACTCCTAGGAAAACTAAAAAAAGATATTGACTCTAATACCATCAAAACTGGGGACTTTAATACCCCACTCATAACCCTCGTCAGATCATCAGGACAAAAAATCAGCAATGAGATTCAGAACCTCAATGTGACTCTGGACCAAGTGGACTTAATTGATACCTACAGAACACTCCATCCTAAGACCAGAGAATACAAATTCTACTCATTACTGCACGGGACATATTCCAAGATCGACCACATTATCAGTCATAAATCAAGCATAAGCAAATTAAAAAAGACTGAAATTCTACCAGGCACCTTCTCAGACCACAGTGGAATAAAAATCAACATTGACACCAACAAGGTCCCCCCAAAACCCACAAAGACATGGACACTAAACAGCATGATACTAAACAACTCCTGGGTCAACGATGAAATCAAAACAGAGATCAAAGATACCTGGAAACAAATGAAAATGAAGAAACATCTTACCAAAATCTCTGGGACGCTTTACAAGTTGTAGTAAGCTGGCAATTTATATCCTTACAAACACACATGAAGAAAATGGAAGGAGCACAAATTAATAGCCCAAGAAGCCACCTAAGGAAGCTGGAAAAATAAGACCACAAAACCCCTAATTTCAGCAGAAGAATCCAGATCACCAAAATAAAAGTCCAAATCCAGGACATAGAAGACAAAAAGATAATACAAAAAATCAATGAAACAAAAAAACTGGTTCTTCGAAAGGATAAATTACATCGATGGCCCCCTAGCTAAAATGACCAAGAAAAAGAAAGATAAAACCCAAATAAGGACAATCAGAAACACAAAAAATGAAGTCACATCTGACCCTGAAGAAATACAAAAGATCATCAGATACTACTATGTACACTTGTATGGAAGCAAACTTGAAAACCTCAAGGAAATGGAGGACTTTCTGTCATCATACAACCTGTCTAGGTTGAAACAAGAAGATATTGAGACCCTAAATAGACCAATGACAATCAAGGAAATTGACTATGTAATAAGAAAACTACTACTACAAAAAAAGCCCCAGACCAGATGGCTTTCCAGCAGAATTCTACAAGACATTTAAGGAGGAACTGATTCCAATTCTACTGAAGATACTTCAGGTGATTGAGAAAGATGGAATCCTCCCCAAATCATTTTATGAAGCTAACATCACATTGCTACACAAGTCTGGTAAAGATCCAACAAAGAAAGAGAACTACAGGCCAATATCTTTGATGAACATAGACGCTAAAATTCTCAACAAGATCCTAGCAAAAAGGATTCAACAGCACATCTCAAAAACCATCCATTTTGACCAAGTAGGATTCATCCCTGGGATGCAAGCCTGGTTCAACATTCGTAAAACCATAAATGTAATTAAATACATCAACAGACACCAAAACAAAAACCACATAATCATATCATTAGATGCAGAAAAAGCTTTTGAAAAAATCCAGCACCCCTTCTTGATAAAAACCCTTGAACATCTAGGCAAACAGGGAACATTCCTCAAAGTAGTGAAAGCCATCTACGAGAAACCCACAGTCAGCATACTCCTAAATGGACAAAAATTTGAATGATTTCCCCTGAAAACTGAACAAGACAAGGATGCCCACTCTAACCCCTCCTGTTCAATATAGTATTGGAAGTCCTGGCTTGAGCAATCAGAGAAGAAAAGGCAATCAGGTGTATCCAAATAGGAAAAGAGGAAGTCAAATTATCTCTCTTTGCAGATGACAAGATCACATACCTTGAAAACCCAAGAGAATCTGTCAAAAACCTGCTTACACTGATAAAAGCCTTCAGTGAAGTCTCAGGATATAAAATAAATGTGCAAAACACAATCACATTTCTCTACACCAATAATAAACAAACAGAAACCCAAATAAGAAGCACAATTCCATTCACAATAGTCACACACACACAAAAATACCTTGGCATCTTCCTAACCAGAGACATGAAAGATATTTAGAATGAAAAATACCAAACTCTGCTGAAAGAAATCAAAGATGACACAAACAAGTGGAAAAATATCCCATGCTCATGGATTGGAAGATCAACATTGTGAAGATATCCATCTTACCTAAGGCAATCTACAGATTCAATGCAATACCTATCAAATTGCCAGCAACGTTCTTCTCAGACCTAGAAAAACAACAGAGGAATTCATAGGGAAACACAAACGACCAAGAATAGCCAGAACAATCCTCAGCAAAACAAAGAAACAAAGAAACAAACAAACAGACAAAGCAGGTGGTATCACATTACGAGACTTTAAACTTTACTATAAAGTTACCATCATCAAAGCAGCTTGGTATTGGTATAGGAACAGGCATATAGACCAATGGAATAGAATTGAGATTCCAGAGGCAAGACCTAATTTCTCAATGAACTCATCTTCAACAAAGCCTCCACCACCTACCACTGGGAAGAGGAGAACCTATTTGGTAAATGGTGCTGGGAAAACTGGCTGACCACATGCAGAAGATTGAAACAAGACCCCTATCTATGGCCATACACAAAAATTAACTCCAAATGGATCAGGGACCTCAACGTAAAACCTCAAGCCATAAGAACCTTAGAAAATGAAGGACATACCCTCATGGAAATCGGAGCTGGCATCCAATTCCTGAACAAAACTCGAAACTCACAGGTCATAAGGGATAAGATAGACAAGTGCTACCTTAGTAAACTGGCAAGCTTCTGCAAAGCCAAAGAAACCATCAAGAGAGCAGAAAGACAGCCTAGAGACTGGGAAAAAGTATTTGCCAACTCCAGGTCTGACAAAGGCTTAACATCTTGGATCTACAAGGAACTCAATCGTGCTGAAAAGAAAGAAAACAAACAACCCCATTATAAAGTGGGCAAAAGATATGAACAGACCCTTCATATAGGAAGACATCTGAGCAGCCGAACAAACACATGAAGAAATGCTCAACCTCACTAATCATCAGGGAGA
>NW_007196222.1:0-2926 GCF_000164805.1 Carlito syrichta | reverse complement strand
CTCTGTGGAAAGCAGTGTGGCGATTCCTAAAAGCTCTAAACATCAACCTCCCATATGATCCTGCAATTCCCCTACTGGGAATGTAACCTGAAGAACTCAAATTACTCTATAAAAAAGATACCTGCACACGAATGTTTATTGCAACATTGTTCACAATAGCAAGAACCTGGAACCAACCACGCTGTCCATCAAAAAGTCTGGATTAAAAAATGTGGTGCATATACATGATGGAATACTATGCAGCCATAAAAAAGAACAAAATCATGAATTTTGCAGCAACCTGGATTGAGCTAGAGTCTATAGTACTAAGTGACCTCTCACAGAAACAAAAATCTGAGTATCACATATTCTCACTCATTTAGTGGACCTTGACCATCCAATGCACTACTATAAGAAAATGACTGACAGTGTTGGGAAACTATGGAGGGGGATGGGACTAATGGTAGTAAATATCTGTCTGGAGATGGGGAGACACCTGTTATCAACAAGGGGGCCTGAATGAAGCATATTTTGTATACCTAACCCTTAACTGTACCCCACAATATCAAAATAAAAAATATCGATTAAAAAAAACAACACACACATGTATAAAATTCACTGGTTCATAGTGGGAGAAAATGTTTGCAAGGTATGCATCTGAGAAAGGACTCATATTCAGAGTCTATAGGGAATGTAAACAATTCAATAAAAGAAAAACAAATAACCTCATTAAAAAGTGGGCAAAGTACATGAATAGACACTCCTCAAAACAGTACATACAAAGAGACTTCCAGCAAGATGGCGACAGGACAACCTGCTCTATGAAACCCTCTGCAAAGGAGAATGCAGAGGGTCTCTGGCTCTCTCCCTGGGGACTGCAGACTCCAACATCGCAGGCTGCTCTTCACATGGAGCTCCACCGTTGCCACCGCTGGGGTATCGCAGTGGTCTGGACAGCCACTGTAGTGTAGACACAGCAGTCACAAGCGCTGCCCCGTGGCCTCCATGGCAGCCATAGCACATCACACCACCCATACTTGTCGCGATCCATGACTTCAATCCTTGAAGCCCCTGCAGACAAGATCTGCTGGCATTGCTGCCACCTCTCCTGTGACCGTGACGTTCTGCTTGCCGTGGATCTCCTCCCGTGTGCCCTGAGGCAGGCTTCCATCTCTGGCCTCTGCCCAGTTCCTGTCTGGTCCCACCCCATCTGGGGCAAGCAGCTGAGATAGCACCACCTGCTGACGATTCAAGGTAACAACACTGAAATGGGAGAAACAAGCTTGAAAAACAGACACAGGCCAGAGTGGTGAACGGATGGTGATCTGAACTGTCCTTCACTGCAGGCCAGGGGCAACTGAACCTAACTGCAAACTAACTTACCAGCATGAAAAGAAAGCTAGAAATCAGAGCTGAAAGGACATTGGACTTAAACGAAAAGTCTCAGAGTGTGCTTGATTGGTTCTGTTAGTTTAATGACTTAATTCTGTTCCTACTGTATTGTTCCTTTTTTCTGTTTTTTCCTCTTTCTTTTCTTCCCTTTCCTCCTCTCTGTAAACCATATCTTTGTATAGAGGAACAGCACACCAATAAGGTGGTTGGTTAGTTTGTATGTTAGCATCATTGTACGTTTTACTTTTTTTTGTATGGGAGTTGATTAGTCTGTAGCTGTGGTCTATTGTTTTTATGTGTTTCAGTATAGGTCTCTCTCTCCATTTGTTGGTACACTAATTTGTTTACTCCCTTACTCCTCTATCTCTCCATCCCCCCCTCTTCCCACCACTGTCTGCTCCATTCTCTTCCTTCTGCTAACCACATTTTATTTTAGGGAGTAAACCTACAGCCCCACTGCACGGAAAGATTCCAAGGCAGTGGGAAGTGGGTTTCAGATTATCCATACACCTGTCGGCAAATACCAGGACCTGCAGATAGATTTTAAATCACAGCTTCCACCTTAAGTAAATCTCAAAACTGCAAAAAGGACCACCCCCAACCTACAGTGCAACTCCAGAATTGAACAAAGAAAGAGGGCATACATAAAGAATAGGAGATTGAACAAACAGAAGTAAAACCAATCCCTCTACTACTGAATAACAGAATTAAAGAAGACGGTGACATGGAGCGAAGGAAAAAGGAGGGAGGGGGAAAAACTGAACAAATGAAGAAAAACCAAAAGAAGAATATAGGTCTCACACAGACCCCAGGGAGATCAGACACTGAGAAAACAGATTCTGGTACACTAACAATGAAGAGTTCCAGAATGACTTGTCACATGCAACAAACCCAGACATCAAGACATTAATGGAGAGAATTTAAAAAATTGAGGAGAGACAAGAGAAAAATAGGAAGGAGCTGATGTCAGAAATAACAGGAGTAAAGAATACTGTGATGGAAATAAATAACAAACTAGTAAGCATGAAAAGTAGAATTAGCCAAGCAGAAGAAAGAATCTCAGAGCTCAAAGACCAAAACAGAACTAACCCAAACTGTCAAAAGCATGGAAAAGAAGCTCAAAAAGACAGAAGAAAACCTTCAAGAGATGAATGATCACTTCAAGAGACCAAACCTAAGAGTAATTGGCATACCTGAGGCAGAGAGAGAAAAAGAAGTCACACTGGAACAAACATTTCATGAAATCATTCAAGAAAACTTCCCTCATCTCATCAGTGATGCAAAAATTCAAACACAAGAGATTCAGAGAACCCCTGCAAGACAACAAATGAGAAGACCAACTCCCAGACATATAATAATTCGTCTAAACAAAGTAGGTATAAAAGAAAAAATCCTAAAGCATCAAGAGAAAAAAGCCAGATCACCTACTATGGAAGACCAATCAGAATAGAAGCAGATTTATCTACAGAAACCCTATAGGCTAGGAGAGCTTGAGCCCTATCTTCAAATCCTAAAGATAAACAATTTCAGCCCAGAGTAACTTACCCGGCCAAGC
>NW_007196221.1:0-812 GCF_000164805.1 Carlito syrichta | reverse complement strand
CCAGTTTGTTTCCATACAAGTGTACATAGTAGTCTCTAATGATCTTTTGTATTTCTTCGGAGTCAGATGTGACTTCATCTTTTGTGTTTCTGATTGTATTCATTTGGGCATTTTCTCTTTTTTTCTTGGTCAGTCTAGCTAAGGGACCATCGATCTTGTTTATCATTTCCAAGAACCAGTTTTTTGTTTCATTGATTTTTTGTATTATCTTTTTATCTTCTATGTTCCAGATTTGGGCTTTTATTTTGGTGATCTGGATTCTTCTGCTGCAGTTAGGGTTTTGGTGGTCTTACTTTTCCAGCTTCCTAAGGTGACTTGTTAGGCTGTTGATTTGTGATCCTTCAATATTCTTCATGTGAGTTTGTAGGCTCTTTCCTTCCAATTAAAAAACAATTAATATCCCTTGATATAAGTAATAATCACATAAAAATATTTTAAACATGTTATCAGTTTCCAAATCGATATGAATAAATGATATTCAAGTCTTATAGAATACTTGATAAAACAAATTTCTTAACCTTTGTAATAATCAACCTTTATCCACAAACTTAACAAGTTCAAGATATATGTATTTTGAGACAATAAAAATCTATCTACCCTTTTGGAGATTTCCTCATTGACAGACTTAGTGGAATGGAATGATTCAATTTTTCATTAAGCGTGTGATTTGAAGGATCCTGTAAAAATAAAATCCATAAACAACCTATTAAGTGAAAAGATAAACTTTTATAAAGTGAAATATGCCCCAGGCTGAAGCTTTGAGATACTATTTAGGTCTTTTTATAAGGACAGTGACCAATAATTGCCATTTA
>NW_007196220.1:0-1453 GCF_000164805.1 Carlito syrichta | reverse complement strand
GCATGGAATGGAATGGGAAGTAATGGAATAGAATGGAATAGAATGAAGTGGAATGGAATGGAATGGAATGGAAAGGAGAGTAACAGAGTGGAATGGAACGGAATGGAATGGAGAGTAAAGGAATGGAATGGAATGGAGTGGAATAGAGAGGAATGGAAAGGAATGGAATGGAAGGGGGAGCAACGGAATTAAATGGATTTTATTGAAATGCAGACTAACAGAAAGGAATAGAATGGAATGAAATGGATATTAATGAAGTGGAATGGAATGGAATGGAATGGAGTGGCATGGAGTGGTAAGATGTTTAACGAAATGGAATGGAATGGAATGGATTGGAGAGTAATGGAATGGAAGGGAATGGAATGGAGGGTAACAGAATGGAATAGAATAGAATAGAATGGAGAATAACAGAATGGAATGGAATGGAATGGTAAGTAATGAAACGGAATGGAAAGGAATGGAGAGTAACGTAATGGAATGGAATGGAAGGGAATGCAATGGAGAGTAACGGAATGGAATGGAATGGAGAGTATCGGATAGGAATGGAATGGAAAGGATTGGAATGGAATGGAATGGAAAGGATTGGAATGGAATGGAATGGAATGAAGTGGAATGGAGACTAACGGAATGGAAATGAATGGAATGGAATGGAAAGGAATGGAAGATAGAGTAAAGGAATGGAATGGATTGAAAAGGCATAGATTTGAGAGAAACCAAATGGAATGGAATGGAGTAGAAGGCAATGGAATGGAGTGGAATGGAATGGAATGGAATGGAATGTAGTGTAATGGAAAGGAAGGGAGATTAACGGAATGGAATGGAATGGAATGGAGAGTAACTGAATGGAATTGAAAGGAAAGGAATGGGGGGTAACGGAACAGAATGGAATGGATTGGAATGCAATGCAATGCAATGGAATAGAATGGAGAGTAACGGAATGGAATGGAAAGGAGAGTAACTGAATGGAATTGAATGGAATGGAATGGAATGGAATGGAGAGTAACGGAATGGAATGGAATTAATTGGAATGGAATGGAATTTAATGGAAAGGAATAGAGAGTACCAGAAGGGAATGGAAAAAATCTGAATGGAGAGTAACGGAAGGGAATGGAAAGGAAAGGAATGGAATGGAATGGAAATGAGAGTAAAGGAATGGAATGGAATGGAAAGGAGAGTAACAGAATGTAATGGAATGGAATGGAATGGAATGGAATTGAATGTAATGTAAAGGATAGTAACGGAATGGAATGGAAGGAAATGGAGTGGAACGGAATGGAGAGTAATAGAATGGAATGGAATGGAATGGAGAATAATGGAAAGGAATGGAATGGAATTGAGAGTAATGGAATGAATTGGAATGGAATGGTTAGTAACGGAATGGAATGGATGGAAAGGAGAGTAAGGGAATGGAATGGAATGGAGAGTAACGGAATGGAAAGAAATGTGATGGAAT
>NW_007196219.1:0-429 GCF_000164805.1 Carlito syrichta | reverse complement strand
GACTATTTAGCTGGGTTAACAAGTTGACTGACATGTTGGCCCCCTAGTTAGCTTGGTTAAGTAGTTGGCTGGCCAGTTTGCTGACCTAACTATTTGGCCAACTAGTTGGCCTGCTTCTTCGCTGACCTAACTAGTCTGCCGACTAATTAGCTGACCTAATTTGTCAGCTGACAAGTTGGCCCACTAGTCGGCCGATTGGGTAGCTTACTTAATTAGTGAGCAAGCTAATATGCCAACAGTTTAGCTGAATTAACTAGTCGGCCAGAGAGTGAACCGAAAGGTCAGCTGACTTAACTAGTCACTCGTTCGTGAGCTGCCTGGTCAGCTGAATTAACTAGTCAGCCGGCCAATGAGCCTACCTATGCTCTGCCATAACTAGTCATCCGGTGAGTTAGCCAACCTGTGAGCTGACTCAACTAGTCGACTGGT
>NW_007196218.1:33017-34382 GCF_000164805.1 Carlito syrichta | reverse complement strand
CTGTCCATGTCTTTGTGGGTTTTGGGGGGACTTTGTTGGTGTCAATGTTTATTTTTATTCCACTGTGGTCCGAGAAGGTGTTTGGTAGAATTTCGGTCCTTTTAAATTGGCTTATGCTTGATTTATGGCCGAGTATGTGGTCGATCTTAGAATATGTTCCATGTGGTGATGAGTAGAATGTGTATTCTGTGGTCTTTGGATGGAGTGTTCTGTAGGTATCAATTAAGTCCATTTGGTCCAAAGTTACATTGAGGTTCCGGATCTCCTTGCTGATTTTTTGTCCTGATGATCTGTCTAGGGTTGTGAGTGGGGTATTGAAGTCCCCAGTTATGATAGTGTTAGAGCCAATATCTTTCTTTAGTTTTCCAAGAAGCTGCTTTATGAAAGTTGGCGCACCTATGTTGGGTGCATATATATTTAGAATAGATATTTCTTGTTGATGGATTGAGCCTTTTATCATTATGTAGTGGCCTTCTGTATCTTTCTTGATTTTTAATAGTTTGAAGGGTATTTTGTCTGAAATTAAGATGGCTACTCCTCCTTTCTTTTGTATTCCGTTCGCCTGGAAGTTTGTTTCCCATCCTCTTACTTTGAGTCTGTGGATGTCCTTTCTAGTGAGGTGAGTCTCTTGAAGGCAATAGATTGTTGCCTGATGATATTTTATCCATTTTGCCAATCTATGTCTTTTCAGTGGTGCATTTAGTCCGTTCACATTTACGCTAATAATTGAAATGCAAGAGTTGATCCCTGTCATAAGGTTCTTACAGAGTTGTTCCTGTTTATTTGTTGTCTTTCTTTGGGTTTTGGAGTTGGTTCATGTGTGTTTTTAATCTTTTGCCTGTACTCTTGTGAAGAATGCTGTTGTTCTTTTTTCTTTTTCTTCTGTGTTCAGTACTTTCTTAAGTGTTTCTTGTAGAGGTGGCCTGGTAGCGGCGTAGGTTCGTAGGGATTGGATGTCTGGAAAAGATTTCAATTCTCCCTCATTTATGAAGCTTAGTTTGGCTGGGTAGGTTATTCTTGGTTGAAATTGTTTCTCTTTTAGAACTTTGAAGATAGGGCTCCAGGCTCTCCTGGCCTGAAGGGTTTCTGTTGATAAATCTGCTGCTATTCTAATTGATTTTCCCTGGTAGGTAGTCTGGCCTTTTTCTCTTGCTGCCTTTAGGATTTTTCCTTTCATAGTTACTTTGTTTAGGCGAAGTATTATGTGTCTGGGAGTTGGTCTTCTCGTTTGTTGTCTTGCAGGGGTTCTCTGAATCTCTTGTGTTTGAATTTTTTCATCCTTAATGAGATGAGGGAAGTTTTCTTGAATGATTTCATGAAATGTTTGTTCCAGTGTGGCTTCGGTTTCTCTTTCTGCCTCAGGAA
>NW_007196218.1:30644-32185 GCF_000164805.1 Carlito syrichta | reverse complement strand
GGGGAGTGGAGAGATAGAGGAGTAAAGGGGGAAACAAACGAGTGTGCCAACAAATAGAGAGAGAGGCCTATACTGAAACAGATAAAAACAATAGACCACCGCTACAGTCGAACCAACTCTCATACAAACAAAAATAAAACATATAGTGATGCTAGCATACCAGCTATCCAACCATCTTATTAGTGTGCTGTTCCTCTATACAAAGACCTGGTTCACAGACAGAATAAAAGAGAAGAAAAGGAAAGGGAAAAGAGAAAAAAGGGAACAATACAGTAGGAATAGAATTAAGTCATTAAACTAATAGAATCAATGAAGCACACTCTGAGACATTTCGTTTAAGTCCAATGTCCTTTCAGGTCTGATTTCTCTTTTTTTTTTTTTTTTTTTTTCAAGCTGGTAAATTAGTTTGCAGTTAGGGTCAGTTCCCCTGATCTGCTGTGAAGGACAGTTCAGAATAACCTCGGTTCAGAAGTTTAGTCTATGTCTTTATGAAGCTTGTCTCTCCCGTTTCGGTGTTGTTACCTTGAATCGCCAGCAGGTGGTGCTATCTCATCTGCTCGCCCCAGAGGGGGTGGGGCCGGACAGGAACAAGATGGCTGCCTGCCTCCGAGCAGGCAACAGGAGCCCCGCGCCGGGTGGGCAGGACAGTCTCCGTCGCAGGAGCGGTGGCAGCGATCCCAGCAGATCTTCCCTGAAGCGGTTTGATGTGGATCTCCTCCGGCCGGGTTGTGATGAGCTACCCGTGCCAGAGGCCGCGGCGGGCGCGGCGGCGGCGACGGCGGCGGCGGCGGCGGCGGCGGGAGCGCTGGTGGGGGGAGGGGCTGCGGCAGCAGCGGGAGAGGACGATGCAGTAAAAATGTCCAGTCCTTGCGATGTTCCAGTGATAGCGATGGCCGAGCTCTGTTTGAGGAGTAGGCTGCAGTGCTGGGGTCCCCAGCCTCCCGGGGGCGAGAGTCAGAGACCCACTGCAGATCTCCCTTGCAGAGGGCTTCAGACACCGGGTTGCCAGGTCACCATCTTGCCCCATCCTAGAAATGTTTTAAACGTGAGTTATAATAGGATTTAAGTTAGTCATCATAGATACTGTGTACGCATAAGTTTTAGAACTTATTGATTATTAGAACAATCATGATGCTAGTAGGGATTGTTAAATTGCTTTTGAGAAACATTGACCAAGCATAGGGAACAGTAAGACTATTTTTAGTTTGTCCTTCCTCATACCTGAGAAAACATCTGGTGTGAGACTGACTGTGCCAAATTTGGGGATAAAAGACCCATTGTAATTCCAATAAATGGCTTCTGCACTAAACAGAATTCCAGTCTCTTTCTTTCTCTCTAGTTTCTTTTCTCTCATGAGTCACCTATGCCATCACACCTCCAGAGACTCCCGACCATGCAGGAGTGGGACCCCCGCAATCTCCTTAAAAATGGACAGCAGTTGATTTTGTATTGCTATTCAAGAAAAATTAAAGATGATAATTTCCATAAGAAATTTATAGCTCTGAATGTTTCCTAGTAAGACATAATGATAAAGTGGATTT
>NW_007196218.1:0-30624 GCF_000164805.1 Carlito syrichta | reverse complement strand
CAGGACAGTCTCCGTCGCAGGAGCGGTGGCAGCGATCCCAGCAGATCTTCCCTGAAGCGGTTTGATGTGGATCTCCTCCGGCCGGGTTGTGATGAGCTACCCGTGCCAGAGGCCACGGCGGGCGCGGCGGCGGCGGCGACGGCGGCGGCGGCGGCGGCGGCGGCGGGAGCGCTGGTGGGGGGCGGGGCTGCGGCAGCAGCGGGAGAGGACGATGCAGTAAAAATGTCCAGTCCTTGCGATGTTCCAGTGATAGCGATGGCCGAGCTCTGTTTGAGGAGTAGGCTGCAATGCTGGGGTCCCCAGCCTCCCGGGGGCGAGAGTCAGAGACCCACTGCAGATCTCCCTTGCAGAGGGCTTCAGACACCGGGTTGCCAGGTCGCCATCTTGCCCCCTGCCCTGATCACATATTAAAATCATCTGAGGAGCTCTTGAAACATACCAGTGCTTAACTTCCACTGTAGACCAGTCAGACAGGAATTGTAGTGAGATGGACACCAGTCTTTAAAGGCTCCTTAAATACTTTTAATGTGCAGATTGAGAAACACTATCTATTGTTACATACCAAATTGGTACATGGATTTCAGTACTTAGATGATTTTTATAATTGATTCTCTTTGTCTCATAGTAGGAATAATGCTTGCATAGGTTTGGTTGTTTTAAATGTTAAACTTTTTTAAGAACTAAAAATTGCTAAATGGAACATATCCACAATGATAAAACTGCAAATGTATTATTTAGGAAAAACGGAGGAAGTTATAGGAAGTCAAATTGCTCATGAGTAAATCAGATCTGAGCAATTCCAGTCAATTTTATGAATGACAGTAAAATAGCATATATATTTTAGGGCATGGGTTACTGTAAAGTCAAAATTATTCATGGTTAACAGTATTCAGCAATTATCATTAAAATAATATAAGCATATTTCATCATTATTCTTTCATGAATCTATAGTCAGAACTCACTGAATATAGTCGCTTTTAACAAAAATAAGAATTATGTGACCCCTACATCTGAGAATCTAAATGATTTAGGCTGGCCAAGGAAAAGAAACCAGTGTAATAGTGCACAGTGGTACACAAGTATTTAAATAAAGCCATCTAAACTCATTTTGAATGTCAGTATAAAAATTCAGCAATGCAACTTCTCGTGGTAATATTTTCAAAATAAAATAAAACTTAGAATAAAAAATATGTAAATAGGCTTATACATTTTGTGGACTACAAGATTTCTCTTTAGGTCTTCTGATTATTTCTATTAAGCTCTTCTTTTCTATTTCCTCATAAAATTTAAAATATAATTGAAGAGGAACTTTAAAATCATGCTGGTGAGTTTTCATGGGGTGCATTAATTTTACCAGCAGTAAAATTATTTTAATTAAGGGATTTTTCTACCAACTAAATGAAGTGTCTTACACGCCCAATCAATTCTTGCCAATATGATTGCTCTACAAAGAAGGGTTGGTAATTAATTAGAAGAAACCCCTTCAAGGACAATTGGTCTACAGTGCACAACTTGAGAAAGAGCTGACATGCACTGTTTCTTTTCAATGTCATCATCTATGTTCATTATATGTATTATTAGGTTTGAGCAAAGGAGCTACTGACAGAGCAGATAATGAGTTGTGAAGTGAAATAAGACAATATGAATCACGCTTAAGAAATAAAATCATAGCAAAAAAGAGAGATAAGTTCTCTTAGGTACATTTTTTGAAGTATGTCATTCTTACAACTTTGCCTGTCTAAATTAAATATATACAGTTAAAACACTGAGTATGTACTGGGGGAGGTTTTAAATAAATAATAATAGCTAAATTTGTAAATTAAAATTGGAAAACTAATGTTCATTTTAAATTTTCTATTTTTCCTTTATGAGGTAGTGGATCTTACTTGTAGTAGAAGAGCTTACAAGGCATTAATTATAATCTATTCATTAAATTATCTTAATAATTTAAATGTTTATTGTGAGAGTAGGAAATGCTGTTTCTCCAAACTGATCATTATCAAAAGCCATATTTTATACTTTATTGCTCTACCTTCAAGTCATCTTTTGTCAAATGCCTTATATATCCATTAAAAATGTTACAACTTTCAAGTTCAAGTTATTTCAAAATATATATAAAAATATGACTTTGAAAAAATTAATGTGGCCTAGTGCTTTTCACTCATACTACATAAAATAACAAATTTTAAAAGCAATTTTGCAGTAAGAAAATTATATGAATTAATGAAATCACTAATGAGAAACAAATGACTTTCATAAACAGGCATAAGCTAATTAAAGAATATGGAAGAAAATATTTCATGTAGACAGCAATCAAAATTTTTAAATGCCTGGGATGAAAATTAATAAAAAGATGCAAGTTCTAAATGGAGAAAACTGTAACTATTTCAGTAGTAGAGAAGCACACATGCATACATAATCTGAAATAAAATTCCAAAGTTATAACATGTTTTTTTCTTTTAACCTCCATACTAAAGATATTAGAGATTTACACACAAACGTACAGTATTAGAGTATTCTGAGTTTGACTGTGTGCTTACTTTTACCAGTTTTATACTTTAAGAAAGTATCCCCTCAACAAACATGGTAACTACGTGAGATAATTAGCTAGTCATTTCACAACGTATATATACTTCAAAGCATCATATTGCACATTGCAAATACATACAATTTTATCTGTAAATTTAAGATAATAATAAAACTCAGTTCCCCTCAAAATACATCATGCTGTCAGAGAGGACATACAACTTATTTAAAGATTTCAACTCTCCATATTATTTCATATATTTATTAAAATGGCAATAAAACCATAACGTGCTTTCTTTGATTTATGAAATTGACATCTTATATCCTAAGGTCCACATAGAAAAATTAAGCCAAATAAATAAAAATAAAGCCAAATTTGCTCTGCAAAAGACATTGTGTGGATAGGTGGAGTATAGAAGGAGCTCTGCCAGACATTGAAGTAATTAAATCAGTTCATTAATAAAAAGCACGGATGCACTGTTAATTCAAAACGATCTTAAAATAAATCAAAATCATGCAGAAGCATAGCATACAATAAAATTACATTAGGGTAAGTAGGGACTATTGAATAATTAGTATGGAACAACTAGATAGCCATCTGAAAAAAAATCTGGCTTGCATATATCTTTCAATATTCTTTGTGTTAAATTAAAGCTTTCATACAAAAAATTAAAATATAAAAATATTAGATAAATGTTAGGTAAATGCTTTTTACATTTGAATGGAAAAGTTCTTTATAACTTCCTCTCAAAATTTGAAGGTCAGAAAGACTGGTGAATTTCATTACATGAAAAGCAAAAATGTCTGCTTGTGAAAAGACATCATAGAAGGCAAAATGCAAGAGAAAAACTTCACAAAAGCAATTTGAGGATGACATATATCAATAACTAATTTATCAATAAAATTAAGAATCAGAACACTAAAGCCTGAAAGATAATTCAGTCAGTAAAACAAGCATACAGTTTACATAAGAAGGCATAGAAAGTATCCCTAACTATGTGGGGGACATGCAGGTTTACTCTTAATGTGATCAAAGTAGATTTTGAAAACATCATAAATATATTCTTTTTCTCTCATCAGTCTGGTAAAAATCGGAGAGATAGACAACTTAGTAGTTTTATTAATTGCTGACAATATGTAAAATTATAATAACATCCAAGCAAGACAATTCTACAATATCCTCAATAATATAAATGTCTATACTGTTTGACCTAAATTTCCCATGATTTAGAATACATCTACATTCTAAATAACATGTCTAATTTTATACCGTTGGTTATTAGAGCAAAAGTATGAGCATAAATAGAAAATGAACATAGAACTCATTCAGCACTGAAAGGAGATGTAGGGTAAAGTGAAAAGAAAGGAAGGCATGCAACAATATAGAATTATGCACATGAGGCAACTTTTTGATTTTGTATGTTTAATTTGTGTTTAATTCTCTGGAGGACTTTTCTAACTTCTTTTTCCAGTGTTCTGAAATTTTCCAATGTTGGGACTTTTATGTAGTACGTTCTTATGTAAGAACAGCATACTATATAAAAGCGCAAGCACTGGGAAAATTCATCCTGTAAGTTACTTGTTAAACTCTTTTATTTGGAAGTAAGGGTCTTTCATAGGTCTTTTTAGATATGCTCAATATTATTTCACTAATAAGTCCTCTTTTCTATATATTTTTTCCGTAACCCCTAATTCTAAAACTTTTATGTCTCTTAAATGGATCCTCTCATTTTTCAAACAATTTATTTTCTGTTTTCCATTATTTTTATGTTTTTTTTTACTCTTTCCCCTCAATTGAATGCCATAAAATGAGTATTGAACTTTTAATTTGTTTTATACATTTGTAATAGCGTAGGGCATTTTTCTAACCTCAAAACTGTACATAGCTATGGCATTCATTTTTATATGGCTAAAATAACTTTTTATATTTCTAAAGTATTATTGTTCTCTGTTGCTTTAACTTTCTTCTATTTTATGCAGTATCTCAGTTTTCTGTAAGTACTGTTTATGGTACTTTGTTCTCTCTCATGTGAAGTCTTTCTGCCAAATGTTGGTTGACCACATTTAAGGGTGAGGAACTAAGAAGGTTGACTGGAAGCTGGCTGTGTGAAGATGGGCCAAGATAACTGGAGCTCTACCTTAGGGTTACAGATTGGCAATTAGTCTTTCAGCTGAGTATCCTTAAGGCTGATAACCTCTGAGATTATTTTTCTCCTGAAAATAAACCTAGAAAATTTTTTGCTTGTAGGGATAAGGGAGGTGAGAAATGAATCAGAATAAACATCTGGATTTTGTGAGTTGAGAGAGAAGTCCTAAGTGTCAACTAATCTTATTTCCAGAACCCATCTTAGTGCCACATTCTCCGAAGCTTTTAAGCCTTGACCATCTCAAAATTCCTGCTTGCAAATAAATTTTTCTTTCATAATTATTGTCTCATTGGACATGTGTTTTGACTATAATCTTTTTGCTAATGTAGTCATTTTATCTTTTTGGGGGGAGGAGCTTCTCATTCTCTTTTTAAAGTTAAAACATTAAAATTCCTTTTCTTCTCTATCTCTTTTTTAAAGTTGTAGAAGATAGAGACAAAGAGTTAATAAAGAGTTAAATCCAAATGTTTACTCAGATTTCATTATGGAAAACTAATTAATTGGACAACTTTGATAAAATGAGTAAATTCCTAGAAAAATACTAGTTAGAAAAACTGATGGAATCATGATATAAAATCTGAATAAGCCTACAACTCCTTAAATAATTGAATAAAATAGTTTTTAAAATCTTTTCCCAAAGAAACTTACAGGTAATATACTGCCTTCTTTTCAGGTTTTCCACATTTTCAATAAATTATTAATTCTAACACTACATAAATTCCAACAACAGAGAAAGCGACACTTATTAAGTATATAAAGCTTGCATCATTCTGTTTGAGTTACTCTCAGTACATTGAAGGTGGGATTTTTTTTTTTAAGATTTAGGATACATGGCCATTGTTTTACGAGACTCTGGTGTGGCCATGTGCTCTTTGAGCTATGGCTAATGCCATGTTTCCTAAACTTTGGCCCTCTCTCTTTTGACTCCTTCTCACCTCCCTCATTTCTACAAGGAAAAAAATCTCTAGGTTTATTTTTAGGAGAAAAGTAATCTCAGAGGTGTCTGTCTTAAAGATACCCAGCTTATTGGAGACCCCCAGTGAAAGGCCAGTTGCCAACCTGGAACCCTATGATAGAGCTTCAGATGGCCAAAAGACAGACAAATCAATCTCTCTCTCTCTCTCTAATTTACTTTCTAAATAAACTATATTTACTAATCTAAAATTTTTTTTTAATATGGGGTACAATTCAGGATTAGGTATACAGGTGGTCATCATACAGGTAAAGTTTGGGCCTCCCTTTGGTCCCCACTTTGCCTGGTTTGAAATCAGATACCCTTATTGATGTTCTGTTCCCCCTCTCCCCTCCCTCCCCAGCAGTATTCCACTACTGTCAATCCCTTTCTTATAGTATTATGGTAAATGTTCAGGGTCCATTTATGAGTGAGAACATGTGGTACTCAGTTCTTTGTTTCTGTGATAAATCACTGAGTATGATAGACTCTAAATCCATTCAAGTTGCTGTGAAGTCCACATGTATGTGAAAGTGTGATATTTTTATTGACTTATCATGAAATATATTTTTTTCTTGTATCTGATCTTCTTATAATCTCATCCATTGATTATTTTATTATTAATTCAGCAATAATTGTATATAATCTTAAAGTTATAAAGCAGTCAGATACCATAGGTAATGGTGAAGAGCTTTGAAGTATTCTGCCTGGCTCTTAGTTTTTTTTATTGTTTTTTTCCTAGTAATTTGAGATTTCTTTTTTTTTTTTTTGAGTTGGAGTCTCACTCTGTCACCCAGACTGGAGTGCAGTGGCCGCTCCTGGCCACCACAACCTCGACCTGCTGGGCTCCAGCGATCCTTCCGTCTCAGCCTTCCAAGTAACCGGAATTACAGACGCGTGCTATCATGCCCGGCTGATTTTTTGATTTATTGTAGAGATGAGGTCTCGCTGCCCAGGCGGGTCTTGAACCCGCGGACTCAGGCTATCCACTCACCTCAGCCTCCCAAAGGCGCGGGATTACAGCCTCCCAAAGGTGCGGGATTACAGACAACGAGCCCGGCTAATGTGAGATTTCTTAGTGAGGTATGAACACGACAGGAAGATGTCAGTTTATGAACCATCTCTATTTTACAACTCAGTTGTAAGTTGCATAGCTTACATGACATTTTCCAGAGCTCCAGGCCTCACGAGTCTACAGATTTGAGGTTTGTTAACCAGAAGCAATCCTAAACCAGGAATACCTACTAAAAGATTCCTAAATTAATTAACAATTTTTTTTTTTGTTTATTTACTAGAAGATTAAGTTATGTTTATGAGGAGATGGCATCAGATTTTCTGTGCTCTTTCAGTCTGGGACTATTATTTCCACTAATGACTGATAAAAGGTTATCAGCCTAGTTTAATTAGCTACTTTCTCCCCACAGATCTGGGATTTACATTTTTTTGTTTGGTTGGTTTTGGTTTTGTTTTCTACAGTTTCAAATCTCTCACTGCTTAATTCTCTATCTATTTATTAATCTTTTACTCTAGGTTCTTCAACAAATTTATCTTAATTATTTTAAAGTCCTTCACTGATACTTCTATGTCTCGGTCTGAAAATTTAAGTTTTCTCTGTGAAAGTGAATATAGATGACTGTGCTTTGCTCTTTTACAATCTTTTTTTTTTTGAGTTGGAGTCTCACTCTGTCGCCCAGACTGGAGTGCAGTGGCCACTCCCGGCCACCGCAGCCTCGACCTGCTGGGCTCCGGCGATCCTTCCGCCTCAGCCTTCAGAGTAGCTGGAATTACAGGCATGCGCTACCATGCACGGCTGATTTTTTGGTTTATTGTAGAGATGAGGTCTCGCTAAACAGGCGTGTCTCGAACCTGCGGGCTCAGGCAATCTACTCACCTCAGCCTCCCAAAGGCGTGAGATTACAGGCTGAGCCACCAAGCCCAGGTACAATCTTAATTTTTACTATATTACAAATATTGTAAATTTTTATTGAAGTAGCTAAATTATATTTGCATATGTATGCATGCTTATTTCTACACACACACACACACACACACACACACACACACACACACACACACACACATTTTCTTACTCCATCAGGTGACTAAGAAGAGGGGATGATACTTTAACCATTACAATTTTTTTTTCTTTTTTTTTGAGTTGGAGTCTCACTCTGTCGCCCAGACTAGAGTGCAGAGGCCGCTCCCGGCCACCGCAGCCTCGACCTGCTGGGCTCCGGCGATCCTTCCACCTCAGCCTTCCGAGTAGCCGGAATTACAGGCATGCGCTACCACGCCCGGCTGATTTTTTGATTTATTGTAGAGATGAGGTCTTGCTGCCCAGGCGGGTCTCGAACCCGCGGGCTCAGGCAATCCACTCACCTCAGCCTCCTAAAGGCACGGGATTACAGGCTGAGCCACCGAGCCCGGCTACAATATTTTAATATTATCCCAAATTTACTTCCAAATTGCTTCATCAGCTATCACAATATATAAAAAGTTAACATATTTTTATTTTATCTTTTAATAAAATGTATTGCTTTCTAATAGTTATAATATAATTTTTTATAATTATCCATTGGCAGTTTAATTGACATTTTGTTATTTTTAAAGATGTATTGGCCTGGGAGCTATAGCTTCTTGTCCTGATGCTATATTTCTCAGTCCATGTCTAAAATGAAGGGAGTTAGACTTTATCAGCTTTTAGGTCTCTTTCAAATTTAATATTCTATATATATAGCAACTTATTTTGTGGCAGGTATTATCACATTTATCTTTTCAGTAATTTGACAACTGTCGTTAATAATTCAATGTGATTTCAAGTTTGTAAAGGTTATTTATTTTTTATCTCTTTTTGGAAAGGATCTGACGGTGAAAAATGTGAAGTGGTTATTGATGCCTACTTTTTTCTAGCTGAAAATTGCACTGAAGATGCAGTTTTTGTGAACAGATCTGAAGACATTACTCATTCATGTTGGTGACCCTTCGAAGGCACAATAGAGGTAAAGTATCTGTATGTAGTAAGTTCTCACTTGTCTCTTTAGTTTGCAGTTGTCTGATTTGAAAAAAAATTTAGAATCTTTAAGGTTACAGATTCTTCAGTGTTCAAGATATGCATAGGTTAATGAACAAATGAACTTCATGAACAAGTTATCAGCAATCTACTTAGAAATTTATATTTTTTGAAGAATTATTTTATCCTTATTTTGTGTATGCTATCCACATAATCATTTGCTGGCTGAATAAAGCCATTCAAATACAGTGGTGATGATGCCACTTTTGTTGTTTACAGATCATCACAAACTGCCATTGTCTTTTGGATGTGGTTAATCTCTGGGAGGTCTCTAATTTCTGGGCAATTTTACCACAAACAAATGTGAAGCCTATGGTAAGAATTTTAAAAAAGGCTCCTTTCCCCTTTCTCAGCATCATCTTGTACAAACTAGGATTACACTTTTAAACATGAAGCGATAAGTAACAAATTTTTAGATATTTTTGTTAAAATAATTCAAACATTTTTCAAAAAGTTCAGTGAATTAACAATATATATGTAAACTATTTTTTCTGAATACAACCAAATTTGATCATTTTAAAGAAACTTCATATATTTATGAATTATAGAAATATAAGATATATTTCAGTAAACACTTCGTATATTTATGAATTATAAAAATATAATACAAGATATATTTGAGAAAATACTTTAAATTAAGAAGTCTGGGCCAGGCTTAGTGGTTTAGCCTGTAATCCCAGCATTTTGGGAGACCAAGGCAAGAGGATTCCCTGAGCCCATGGGTTGAAGACCAACCCAGCAACTTGGCGAGACCTCATCTCTACAATCAATGAAAAATTAAGCCGGGCTCGGTGGCTCAGCCTGTAATCCCGCAATTTGGGAGACTGAGGTGAGTGGATTACCTGAGCCTGCGGGTTTGAGATCTGCCTGGGCAACTTGCCAAGACCTCATCTCTACAATAAATCAAAAAATCAGCTGGGCGTGGTAGCCCATGCCTGTAGTTCCAGCTACTTGGAAGGCTGAGGCAGAAGGATCGCTGGAGCCCAGCAAGTTGACGCTGGGTGACTATGAGTGTGCCACTGCACTCCAGCCTGGGAAACAGAGTGAGACACTCGAACTCAAAATAAAAACAAGAAATCTGAGAGATATTCAAAATCTGTTCACCTGTGGCTGAAATGCCTCTGGATGGTGAATTTGAAAAAATTAGTGTTTACAAGGTTGAATCAATTTTTTTTTTATTTTATTTTTTTGAGTGGGAGTCTCACTCTGTGGCCCAGACTGGAGTGCAGTGGCCACTCCCGGCCACCGCAGCCTCGACCTGCTGGGCTCCGGCGATCCTTCCACCTCAGCCTTCCGAGTAGCCGGAATTACAGGCATTAGCTACCACGCCAGGCTAATTTTTTGATTTACTGTAGAGGGGAGGTCTCACCTGCCCAGGCGAGTCTCGAACCCGCGGGCTCAGGCAATTCACTCACCTCAGCCTCCCAAAGGCGCAGGATTACAGGGTGAGCCACCGAGCCTGGCTGGTTGAATTAATTTTAATGGATATATTCACAACAAAAAGGGCTTATGAGTATTTTAAAATTATATATGAATGATATTCAAAACATAAAATTAAAATGTAACTTTTTAACTTATTGATATATGTTTAAAAATATAATCCCAATTTATACAAGTCAAAATAAACATAAATATACATCACTTAAATGTATTTGTACATCCTATTTCCATTCTATAAGAACAAAGGTAATTTAAAACTATGTTTAGAGGCTAATATTTGGAAATTTTTCTTTTTAATTTTTTTTTTTATTTTAAAGGTGTGGAGTACAAGTCAGGATTAGGTATACAAATGTTCATTATGCAGGTGTCCTTGTTGATGAGGTGTGTCCCCCTTCCCCTGGCAGACTCCCACTACTGTCAATCCCTTTCTTATAGTATGATGATTGTTCAAGGTCCACTTATGAGTGAGAACATATGTACTCAGTTTTTTGTTTCTGTGATAGATTATTCAGTATTATACACTCTAAGTTCATCCAAGTTGCTGTCAATTTCACAATTTTGTCCTTCTTTATGACTGCTTAATATCCATTTTGTATATGTGCCACTTTTTTTTTAATACAGTCCTCTTTTGTTGGGCAGCAGTGTTGGTTCCATGTTTTTGCTATTGCGAATAAGGCTGCAATAAATATACATGTACAGGTATCTTTTTCATAGAGTGATTTGAGTTCCTCTAGGTATATACCCAGTAGCGAGATAATCGGGTCGTTTGGAAGGTCAATTTTTAGATCTTTTAGGAATCGCCTCCACAGAGGTTGTGTTTGTTTACACTCCCACCAACAGTGTAGAAGTGTTCCCTTTTCTCCACATCCTTTCCAGCATCTGTTGTTTTTTTGATTTACTGATGATGGCAATCCTGACTGGAGTTAGGTGGTATCTCAGTGTAGTTTTAATTTGCATTTATTTGATGACTAGTGAGGCTGAGCATTTTTTCTTCTATCTGTTGGCAGCTCATATATCTTCTTTTGAGAAGTGTCTATTCATATCTTTTGCCAACTTTGAAATGGGGTTGTTTGTTTTTTTCTTTTCGGCATGTTTGAGTTCCTTGTAGATCCTAGATATTAGGCTTTTGTCAGACATACAGTTGATAGCTATTTTTTCCTAGTCTGTGGGCTGTTTCTCCACTGTCTCAATGGTTTCTTTGGCTTTGCAGACGCCTGTCGGTTTGTTGAGGTCCCACTTGTCTATCTTATCTTTATAGCTTGGGCACATGGGATTTTGATCAGTAATTGGTTGCCAGTTCCAATATCCATAAGGGTGTCTCTTGCATTTTCTAAGTTTCTATGGTTCTCATTGTTTGAGGTTTTATGTTTAGATCTTTGATCCATTTAGAGTTGATTTTTGTGTGTGGTGATAGGTAGAGGGCTTGTTTTAATCTTCCGCATGTGGTCTGCCAGTTTTCCCAGCACCATTTACTGAAGAGGTTCTTTTCTCCCCAGTAGTTGATGACGGAGGCTTTGTCAAAGATGAGTTGGTTGAGAAATTGAGGTTTTGCTTCCAGAATCTCTATCCTCTTCCATTTGGTCTTGCACTTCTTGTACCAATACCAGGCTGTTTTGATTATTGTAGCTTTATAATAAAGTTCAAATATTTGGGAGTGTGATACCTCCCGAATTTTCTTTCTTTCTTTTTTTTTTTTTTCCCTGAAGATCGTTTTGGCTATTTGCAGTTGGATATTATATCTTAAACAGAAATAGTTCAGGTATCCAAAGATGACTTTATCAATTCAATTAAATATATGTATAAGTTCTTAACGTTGACTAAAGATTTGGAAATTGCAACTTTCACCATCATATTAATTCCTTATGATTTATAGTGTTATCAATGAAACATTCTAGGATATTATGTATAGTGGTAATAAGTCACAGGAGCAGACCCTTTAAATGCATATTCATGATTAAAACTTTAATTATGTCAATTTTTAAATTTGTATAATCAGATCATTTGAGAAAATAATGATAGAATATTTTAAAAGTTAAATTATGCTAACTTATCTAAAATATTATTTATTTACTCAAGAATTACATGAGCTTTTTTCAAATAAATAAACCTATTTGGAATAAACAAGCACTAATATTCATATATTTTTAAGAATTTGAGTTTTAGTCAAAAGCTCTATGGATCTTGGTTTCTTTTCTACCCACACAAATAGATACACTTTTTCAGTTTTGTTACAGTTTGGGCAAAATGAAAACTTATAAACAGACACAGTTAATTTTTTTCTTTATTTGTAAATTTGAACTATCTCAAAAATAGTCCTGAATTTTCATATAACAATAGAAAGATATTTATGATCAATTAATCTCATTTTTCCCAAACAAAAAAGAAAATGAGAAAAAGTTAAAAATGCTAAATGAAGGAGAGCCAGAATCAGGCAGATATAAAACTGTGGTTGCAAAAGATTAATTGTCTCCTGCTCTACAAAGAGCAGTAAATGCTTCAACTCAGAAAAACTTACTTTCATACACAAGAATAAGTTGTTATGTACAGTTTGAACAAGAATTTACAGACTTGACAATTCCATGGAGTCACATAATTAAAAATCTGTTGCTTATTAATCCCAGAAGTGTGAACATGAAAGCGAGGTCTTGTGTAATAAATGGTGTAATTTCTCTATTAGATTTGCAGGATAGAGAATCTCCTCATAAGGATTTTTCTCTTCTGGTTCTATTGCATCTGTAAAATAAACAATCTAGTTCAAGTTGAAAAATCTCAATTGGTCACTGCAATTTTAATTTGTCCTTTGAGAAATCATGCCAATTAGACAGATATGTGCATGTCTTATAGTATGAAGTGAGGGATGTGTGTTGTCAAGGCATAAGACTGAGAAGAACCCACAAAAACTTATATCGGCATAATGTCATGTTTCTAGAACATTCCAAATGAGGATCCAACTAATAGTGTTTACAAGGTTTTAAAAAAGTGACTCAAGCAAAATGTTGCCCAAAGAAACACCATCTAAATCCATCACTTATTTACACCATCTTGGTGATGAGGTTATGGGACCTAACTTCTCTCCCAGTTAACTTTATTTTATAAACTTGCCTGAAAAAGAGATGATGACAGAGAGTTTTCCTTTTTCTTTAGACAAAAATTGATCCCATAACCTAAGAGAAAAAATGTATTTGTAAATTTGATGGAGAAAAAGTTGAAATTCAGACCTGCTATTGTGATACTATACCTAGGAGGGGGAACCCCTCAAAGAAACATAAGTATTTTTTAGACGTCCAGCTCTTGTATTACGGGCTTTCCCACTAAGTAAGTGGGAGATTATTTCAATACGTTTGCCCATTTCAAGGTGGGTGATTTACATGAACAACTTGCACAGCACTGAATGTTCATTAGTTTTTTTTACCAAAATTGAATGACCTGGGTGCCCCACTCTCTCTATTTACCTCATCTCACCCTGAGCAACTTTGTTTTTTATTTCCCTTAATGAATAAAGTCCTCAAAGGAAAATGTTTTACCTCTGTGGAAGAGGTGAAACAAAAAACGGCAGAAGCAATGCAATACATCAAAATTGACAGGTTCAAAAACTGATTTGACCAGTGGAAAAAATATCTCGATAAGTACATTGCATCAAACAAAGAGTACTCCAAAGGCGACTGAAGTTCAAACATGTTAGAATAAATACACAATTTTTATAAATAAATTTCAGTATTTTCAATATCCCATCAGTGTGTCACTTTCACAGTAGGAGAGAACATTCAGTGGTCTCCATGTAGTGACTGTTTCCTATTCAGCGTCCTTAATCTTGAGAGTGAATGCAGTTTAACTGGATCTTGGTGGAACTTCAGGTTTATTCACTGTTGATCTTCTAAAAAAAAAAAAAAACAAACAAAAACACCAAACTACTGATCAAGAAAAAACTAATTATTTTAGACTTCTTTTAAATACCTTAATAGACTTCTTTTAAATACCTTAATAGAGTCTTGTTAGTCTCTCAGATCGGAAAAGTTGTGGAATGAAACTCCATGGTGAATAATCTTGGGTAGATGTGGAGAGTCTCTAGTGGGGATTGACTGGAGTTTATGAATGAAAGCTTTGTACTGGTGGCACAAGATGTTGAGGGTCTTAAAGTGAGTCTAGAGGACCAAGCTGTTCATCTTGGTAAGTAACCTATTTTAGTTGGTTCACAATCTTGTCTTCCAGAAGCAAGTGTTTCATAGAGCAAATTGCAAATTATTCTTGCTTTTACTCAGCATTTTAAAATATGGGACAAGATATGAAGTTTATTTTAGTTTTTTTCATTGTAGACTTCAATTCCAAAAGTACTATTCCATTTCCTTGTTATAGTGTGCTCCTTCTGAGTAAGGTCCTTTTTAAATGCAAATGCTTTTGGAAGAAAAACACATACATATAAGTGAGTTTATCTTGTTTTCTGCACTCCTGCTACACAAAGAAAATAAGATTATATATTATTATGAGTTACTGAGAAGAAGAGGTGCTTTTTAAGCAACATAGAAGAGACAGAGAAGCACTAAAATTTGAAATATGAAAGATTTTTACTAAATTATTCTATTTCAGAATTTTTGACTAGGTCTAATCCCATATAAATTTGAACTTTAATTCGTCAAGATATGTTTTTTAAATCTACCTATTTTCATTAAGCCAAGAATATAGCCAAAACAACTTTCCTTTTTCTCATAGCTTGACTACATTTTAGATAAGTTTTTCTCTATCAGCCACTGAGCTCCTTTTTCTTAGAGCGTGTATTTTAGAAAATTTGCAATTGTAAATTATCTGCCCTTTTGAAACATATATATATCATCATCCAGCCTATTACCAGTTTTAGGATGCAAGAAACATCTTTATCAAGAACCTTTTAACTACCTCTTTGAAATGTAAACATCAAATAAAATAACTCCCCGGTTTTCCAGTATCTGCTACACAGAAGGCCTACTCACAGCAGAAAACCTTTGCAAACTCAGGGATAAGGCAATATGCTTCACACATTCCTCGATCATACTCCCCAGTTTCCTATACTGCAATAGCCCCCCTGAACTGCAGGAACCCTTTCCAAGACCCTAGGGGACGCCAGAAACCTTGGATGTACCAAACCCTACACTTTCTATATTTTCCTCATATATACATACCAAGATTAATTTATAAATTAGACACAGTTACAGATTAATAACTAACAATAAAATAGACAGACTATAACAATGAACTGTAATTAAAGTTTTATGATTGTGGTCTACCCCCTCCTTCTCAAAATATCTTATTGAACTGTACTCACCTATTTTTAACTATAGTAACTAAAACCATGGAAAGCAAAATAATGAACAAGAGGGAACTACTGTCATTTTTCTCTAGCTTAAGCTAGTACTTAAAAACCCTCTTGCCTACTATATTAGCAGAATTGAGTTTAGGTTCTCTCTCTTTCTATAGTCTTGAATGAAATGTTTCTTGTCTGTTTAACTTGATATGGTGCAATTGTTACTTTGACAAATAGTGTTTTAAGGATACTGGTTGCTAAATATCATGATTAAGCAAAGTCATTCAGTCATATCCCTGAAGTCACTTTTTATATCTATTTAATTACAATGGCCAAATAATGGTTAAATAAATATCATATATTAGACCTTACAGAGTTTCTTTCTATAAAGATTCCTTTGCTCTGTGATCCTATGTGCTAATATAATATGGATATGAAAAATTATATAGAACAATATAAGATATTCCCATAAATTGTCAATATTCTTTGACTAGTTGTTTGATCACCTATGCAAAGCATTTTTGTAAGTTTTTTGTAAACAATAGTCATGCAACTTAACTCTTCTACAGAAAAGTTATTTGTACATAATAAAATTGTTTTATGTACATACATCAATAGCAATGAATTCTCAGAAAAAGAACTTCCAGCAGTTTTGTTTTATTTTTTATTTTTTATTTTTTTGGAGGGAAGATAATGAAAAGATTATCTACCCATAATTATGATTTAATTCACATATTTTCATCAAATAAATATTTTTAAAAGATCTAAAATGAAATAAATATTCAAATGTGTATGTTTTGTAATATTGGGATTTTTGTACAATAAAAGTTTAATTATATACATATCCACACACACAAAAATGACCCTTGATTAACATTCAAGTTAAAGACACATAGTCCCTTAGGGTTGAAAATTTGCAAATAACTTTTGACTCCTCCAAAACATATTTATGAGTAGCCTACTGTTGACAGGAAGTCTTACAAAGACCATAAACAGCCAATTAACACGTATTTTGTATGTTTTATGTATTATGTACTGTATTTTTACAATGAAGTAAGTTACAGAAAATGAAATGCTATTTAATAAGTCATAAGAAAGAAAAAATATATGTATTCTCTCGGTGGCAGTGGATCTTCATAATGTTCTTCATTCCCATCATCTTCACACTGAGTAGACTGAGGAGGAGGCAGTGGAGAGATTGGCCTGGCTGTCTCAGGGACTGCAGAGATGGAAGAAAATCTGCTTATGTGAACCTGCACAGTCTAACCCTGTGTTGTTCAAGAGTCAGCTGCAATATTGTATACCACCACTGGATTTTTCTACTTACACCTATTAATCTAATTTTGAGAATACATGAATAGATATTTTTATCAAAAGCTCAGTGAAAATCTGACATAAATATAGGAAAACTAGTCACTTGAGATTCTTAAAGTGGAGGACAAATGGAGGTTGCAAGTGTTGAAAAATGCTTTGGGTACCATTTGGATGATAAGTTTAATAGCTGAAACATTGCCATCACCCAATATACACATGTAAAAAATCAGCACAGTCACCCCTTGAATGAAAAATTAAAAATAACAAAAAAAGAAAATGTGAAGAAAGCCAAAATAGACTTATGCATACAGAAGTAGAATGTTTTGTATAAAACTTTATTTAATTATCTCTCTCTCTCTCTCTTTCTCTCTCTCTCTCTCTCTCTCTCTCTCTCTCTCTCTCTTATTTGGAGTCTCACTCTGTGGCTCAGAATTGAGTGCAGTGATACGTTCCTGACTTAGCACTGCCTCAGCCTCCTGGGCTTGGGTAATCCTTCTACCTCAGTCTCCTGAGTAGCTGGGACTACAGACATGCACCGCTATGTCTGGCTAATTTTTAAATAGGTGTATTATAATAATAATAATAATAATTATTATTTTTTTTTTTTTGAGGTGGAGTCTCACTCTGTCACCCAGACTGGAGTGCAGTGGCCGCTCCCAGACACCGCAGCCTCAACCTGCTGGGCTCCGGCAATCCTTCCACCTCAGCCTTCCAAGTAGCTGGAATTACAGGCATGTGCTAACACGTCTGGCTGATTTTTTGATTTATTGTAGAGATGAGGTCTCGCTGCCCAGGCGGGTCTCGAACCCGCGGGCTCAGGCAATCCACTCACCTCAGCCTCCCAAAGGCGTGGGATTACAGGCTGAGCCACTGAGCCCGGCAAATAGGTGTATTATTGATGTGATATCCTGCTATGTTGCCTTAGCTGATTTTGAAATCCTGGGTTCTAGCATCCTCCTGCCTTGAACTTCTAAAGTGCTGGAATTATAGGCATGAGCCACCATGCTTGACTTTGATTCTCTATATATACAAAAATTGAAAAATGTTTCCCTTGAATAAACAAGGTAGATTCAAAAATGTATGTATTACTGAAATAATTTATTGTTTTATACATTTTTCTGAGAGACCTCTTATTATCTGCAAATTCAATTGTAGAAAACTAAAATTCTAATAGAATACTAGAATATTTGAGGAGATGAGAAATACTGTTGAAATCCCAAATTAATTATTTTTAGTACCAGTAATTATTTGCAATGGTGTTTAGATATGTAAATAACTACAGCAAAAAAAAAAAAAAAAAAAAATTGACCACCTTTCCCAACCAAAGCTTTAGCAATTTAGGTGTTATTTTACATACTTTAGACAAAACGTTGTGTAGCTTTTGTGGTATGGCTAATAGGAAAATTCATTAGACAAGTTTTTTTCTTTCTTCTTCTTTTTTTTTTTTTTTTAGATTTAAAAAACTTTCAGTAATGCTTATTTTGAAAAGGAAATTAAACAAAAGCACCTAGCTATAGAAAATAAGTCTGCCCTATTCTCAATCCTGCAATATTTTTTTTGTTTAAACATTGTTTTTCCCCAAGGTTTTATATATATTAGTCAGTGATATATATTTATAGTAATTCAAATGAATAATTTGAAATTTGGTGCTTTCTATCTTCTAATTATGCTGAAGGCACAGAAATAAGATATTGAGTGGTTTTCTATAAAGAATTTTAGAACAATTCAAAATCTTTGAATATGTTTTATGGGTTACAAAATACCATGTTACAGCAAAATTAACTTTTAAACTTTGATAATGTTTCTGAGGTAATGAAAGAGAGTATCCTTATTAAAAAAAAAACACACAAAAGTAGTTGGTGATAACATCCTATGTAATCTAAAATTTTAGCAAACAGCTACATACACACATATGTACATAGAGAATAATAAAGCAGTGTCATAAAATGCTAATGTTTCTTCTTATTAAGTGTTTATTTTAAGTTGTAAGACAATTATAACAATGTTCCTTTAATTAAAGAAACTTTATAACTAATGTAGAAAAGTGTTTATTTTAAGTTGTAAGACAATTATAACATTGTACCTTTAATTAAAGAAACTTTATAACTAATGTAGAAAAGTCATTACATGCTCAAACAGTTAGAAATAACGGGGTTTTTTAATTACAAGCATATAGACATACAGACACTGAGAAAGCCTATAGCCTCAGTTATAATATTTTAGCCTTGTAATAAATGTAAGCAGCATTTGAAAAAAATTATATGACTATCTCAAAGAACTATTCTTCATAGTGGACTTGACATTCTTACTTGATTTGAGCTCCAAATAGAAAATACAAAGACAAATTCTCAGTTGACTCTTATTCAACAGAGTAAATCCCTATAAACATTTAATCTATTTAGAGATCACCAAAAGATCTGACCATGAAACCAAATTCCTAATCATTACTGCCACAGATGGAAAGTAACTTGTTGGCTATAAACCAAACTCTAAAAGTGAATATGAAAGCATCCACAGAAAAAAATTTTTAAATAGCAAAATTCTATTGCTATATGGATTTATTTCTCTAGAAATCAAGAAAATATAAGTCTAGGTGTAAGTAGTCTGCAAAAGTTGCCTTTCAGTGGTGACAAAGTTTATCTAACTGTCAAGTCCATCCATTAAGCATATGAATGAAAAACTTCCAAAATTGTTAAAAAATATTTTTTAATAAAACATAATGTAATGACTTTCATGCAGTTATAAAACAAGCATGTATTACAAATATTATTTAAACTTACTTTAAAAAAGAAATCCAGTAAATTGTTACTATCAGTTCAAAGGAGAGTCCAAATAACCACTGAAGGAGAAAAACTGTTCAATGAAACCAGATACAGAATTTCCATGGATTTGTTTCTCAATGCAATGCTATTTCCATTATATCAGTTAACATTTAAACAATGTTTATCCAAATTTGATCAAAATAAAATTGTAAAAGTATTATGTAATAGGTGTTTATCAACATATACATATATTTCTATTACAATTTGAGTATAAACAATTTGACCTTTGAAGATAATTTTGACATAACTTAAAACTGATTATTTTTACCCTTTGCTAAAGGAAAACATGATTTCAATACATAAAACAAAGCATACAATTCAAAATTTGAAATGAATGAGTTGTCGAGAAGAAGGCTAAGTAGTATAATTATAAAATTCTTATTTCTTATAGATTTGTGCAAATGGATGCAGTTGTTTGAGTGAAGAAGACATTCAGGAATATTGGCATCTCTGTGTTCTTGGGGACACATGGGCTGGTAAAATATATCTGAAAAATACAACTGACTATCAAGAAAATGAATATCAACATGAAGTTATTTGTAAAGAAGTAATTAATAGATCAGGTATGTATGTATCATTTGAGTAAACAATATCACTTTTTTGTCAAAAAAAGTTCTAATTATATGGATAAATTATAATCGAAGTGCTTCATAATAGTTTATAACAATCACTTTAAAAATTAAATAATTGAAATTTATATGCCAATAGTTTACATATATGTAGTTATTATATACTGTGTTTCCTAATGTTATATATCATATATAGCAATGCTAGCACAAATAAAAGAGAGGAAGAGAAAATAAATCTATGTAGAAATAACTTTTCTATATCACACTGGAAGTAAGTTAGTATAAATTTGTGATAAATTCTGGTAAGTTAAGATGTACATCACAAGTTCCAAAGCAATTGCTAAGAAAATAAATTATATAATGGAGTAAGCATAGCATAAAGGAATTAAAATGTTGCCCTAGATTGTTATTTACCTAATACAAAAAAAAAATTCATAGTAGAAGAATAGTGGTACAAAAAAGACATGAAAAATGGAAACAAAAAAGTACAATGGCAGACATAAATTCAATCATATCAATAATAGCATTAAAATGAATTGGTTAAAAATTCAATCAAAAGCTAGAGATTTTTAGATTGCATATTTTCTGGATTAAGTCAACTATATACCCTCCATAGAAGACACACTTTAAATTCAATGATTCAAATAAGTTGAAAGTAAAAGAACACAAAAAGATAATAGCAACCAAAAGAAAGCTGAAGTTTCTGTACCAATATCAGACAAAATAAATCTTAGGGATAAAAACATATGTACTAGAGAGAAAAAAGGACATTTTAAAATAATAAAAATGTCAAAACATCAGAAGATGTAGTGATTATAAAAATATATATATATAACTAAAAACAGAGTCCCACAATACATAAAGCAAAAAAGAATAAAATAATGAAAGAAGAAATATACAACTCAACAATAAAATCATTTTCCATAATCAACAAAGATATAGAAGATTTGAGCAATAATGTAGGTCCTCTACAACTATCAGAAATCCATAAACATATTGTCCAACAATAGCAGAATAACCTTTTATGCACATATGGAAAGATATGCAATGTATATTTCAAATATGCTATGCTATAAGACAAACTGCAATAATTTTGTTAAAACATGAAAACTGAGGTGAGTGGATTGCCTGAGCCCGTGGGTTCGAGACCTGCCTGGGCAACTTGGCGAGACCTCATCTCTACAATAAATCAAAGATTAGCCGAGCGTGGTAGTACACGCTTGTAGTTCCAGCTACTCGGAAGGTTGAGGTAGAAGGATCGCCGGAGCCCAGCAGGTCGAGGCTGCGGTGGCCGGGAGCGGCCACTGCACTCTAGTCTGGGTGACCGAGTGAGACTCCAACTCAAAAAAAAAAAGAAAAAGAAAAAGAAATAGTACAAAGGTTATTATCTGGTCAAAATGAAATAAAATTAAAAATCAAGAGCAATAAGTGATTTGGTAAGCTTGAATTCATGTGAAATTAAATAACACAATCTAAATTAACCAATGGAGCAGAAAGAAATTACAAAATAAATTAGAACATAATTTTAGATTAATGAGAATGGTTACCAAACTCACGGGATATAGGTGATACAGTGCTTAGAATGAAATTTATAGTTGCAAATGCCTATGTATAAAAAGAAGATCTCAACAATCTCCTGAGCTTCCATTTTAATACAATGGATAAAAGAGAAAACTAAGTCTAACTAAAAACGCAGAAGAAAGGAAAATATAAAATAAGACTAAAAGTAATAGAATAGAGATAAATAATTAAAACTATCAGTTCGTATGTTTTATTCAATAACAAAATATACCAAAATCAGAAATAAGAGAAAATATTATTACTGAAATTACAGAAAGAAAAATAATTACAAAGAAACACTTGGAACAACTGTAAATCAGAAAAACTAGTAAACTCTGATAAAATCGGAAAATACTGAAACTACTTCAAGAAGACAGAAAATCTAACTACACCTATAACAAGTAACACAATTGAATCCTTTGTTAAATAAACTATTAAAAATTAACACTAGAGGACTAAATGACTTCCTTTGGGCATTATAACAAACACTTAAAGAAGAATTAAGATAAATTACTCACAATCTCTTCCAAAAATAGAACAGAAAGGAACATTTCCCAACTCATTTTTATGAGACCAATATTACAATAATGTTAAAAACCAAGCAAAGACATCATAAGAAAACTACAGACCTATACATCTTTTAAACACAAGAACCTTCGAAACAATTGTCATACCAAATTCGGCAACATATAAAAAAGTTTATGCACCAGAACAAGTGAGATTTATTACAGTAATACAAGGTTGGTTTAATACCCTAAAGTCAATATACCACATCAACAGAATAAAGAAAATCAATGATAATATTAATAAGCTGGGCTCAGTGGCTCAGCCTGTAATCCTGCGCCTTGGGAGGCTTATGTAAGTGGATTGCCTGAGCCCGCGGGTTCGAGACCCGCTGGGCAGCTTGGCGAGACCTCATCTCTACTATAAATCAAAAATTAGTCGGGCATGGTAGCGCGTGCCTGTAGTTCCAGCTACTTGGAAGGCTGAGGCGGAAGGATCTCCGGAGCCCAGTGGGTCGAGGCTGCAGTGGCCGGGAAAGCATGTGACTGAGTCCCACACTTATTCATGACATTTGATAAATGAAGAATACAGTGGAACTTTAGCAATCTAATTCTTAATAGTGAGATACTGGAAATGCAAATCAAAACAATGAGATTACACTTTATACCTACTACTAATATGCCTATAATAAAAAAGACACAATAACAAGTGTTGGTTTTGGCAAGAAGGTGGATAAAATGGTCTTTCATACATGAATGGTGAGACTGTAAAATGAATAAATTGAAATATATTCCATGGATTTAAATGTTATACTATAAGTAGACTAAGATAGCAATTCTTCCTAAATCAATTTGCATTTTTGTTATTGCATATTTAATGCAATAACAAAAACATTGAATGTTATTTTATAAACAAATCAACATGTTCTAAAATATATATAATAGAATAATGTTTTATAAATCACTAAGTCATTTTTGAAAAGGAAGACTGAGATTTTATGAACCACCTTGTATGGGAGACTACAAAATCCAGATAAAGTCTGTGTAGGTACAAACAATGATCCAATAGTGAGCTCTGAGAACAACCCATGTACCTTTGGGATCTTGATATATGAGAAATTTGGCCATAATTTCATGTGAACACACAGGGTTCTTTGGTAAACTGGGAAAATGGCTTATTATGAGACCATAAATAAAACTGGATTACAATCTTACACTTTATACAGAAGCAGTTTCCAAATGTATTTAGAGATTTAAAAATTAGAAAGTAAAATGTTGATATAATTGAAAGAAATGTAGAAATATACCTTTGTGGGTCAGAGATGAAAACATTTTTAAACTCACAAAGTACAAATTTTAAAGCAAAATAATGATAACATAGTAATAATATTACATTAGAGAATTTTTTCTAATGAAGACATTAATAATAATGTTAACAGACAAAAGACTGACAAATAACAAACTAATTTTATTGAAGCATACTTTTCATGAGTGCGGCTTAAAGTACATAATATAAATGAAGTATTTCACACAAGTCTAAGTATTATCACTTCTGTGCCCCAAAAAGTCCACAAAACATTTTCTGGGAATCTTGAAAACCTTTAATACGTCAAAAAAAATTAATTAGCCATCTAGTCTCTCAAGCCTTAAGTACAGCTTTTGGTAATTATGGGATCACAATTTCTTAACATCAGGCCTAGACTGAGACATGTTCATAACTACAACCTCTTTTTGAAGCCTCAGATTTATGCTTACTACATCACCAATCCCTACTTGCTACCAGAAATACTATAACAAAACGAAATATAGGCATTCATATATATATATATACACATATGTGTGTGTGTGTGTGTGTGTGTATAAAACATTTGTTGAATATTCTCTAATTGGAAGACATTGCTAAAAATGTTGTAAAAATGAGACCTAATATCTGTTCTCAGGTAATGTACCATACATAGTTAAATTCATATCTTCTTCAAAATGCAACTCATACTTCTTCTTCTTCTTCTTTTTTTTTTTTTAAGTTTCAAACAAAGTTTATTAGAGAAAGAAGGGAGAATAGAAATAGAGACATTCCAGGGCAGAGGAAACCAAGCTTTTGCTCTTTACAATAGACCTGACATACCTTCACAGTGACTGATATGTTGAAAAAAAGTGTGGAGCCCAGGTAAACTCACTCTGGAGATTGATATCTCTGGGCTCCTGATGGGAGAAAAGAAGGGGGATGTGGTCTTTTCCTGACTTCTTTGTCTTTTGCAGGAGATCTGCCAGACTTCCAATTCACAAGTTTATGAGCTAAAAGGTGGTCTTTTTATCATTTCTATGGCTTTAGTTAGTTAAGGGGTAGTATTTGGCTTTCTGCCTTCTACAGGATCATGGTTGTTCTATTTTATCTAGACAGCAAATTTTTTTTTAAGTATTTAAAATAACTTATTTTCACTATCTGAACGTACAAGTAGCTTGGTTATAGAAATGTGTTTTCTGACTTTTTTTCTGAAAGTTTTAAATTAATCCAGTTTCTTTTACAGGCTATTTCAGGAGATTCTCATTTTCTATGTAATGCTAAATATAACCAAAACATGATTTTCAGTTATATGCAAGAGTTCTATTTCAAAGTGTAAAAATCTAAAAGTCCGTAAGAAAATCAGGTATTATTTCAAACTTCATTTCCATAAAATCAGGAGCCTTGTATAAATACAGCCTTTGTGAATTTGCCACGATAAATATAATTTAATCAGGGCTTGCTTAAATTATTTCTGAACTAAGAAGTCTAATATTTATTCTAAGACTATTGTAATTGCATGATGCCAGGGACTTTTATTAGCAAGGTGAATAGTTTGTTTTGTATTTATTTATTTATTTTGGCTGTACCTTGCAAAATTATCTGCCTTTGAGTAAGTTGTATGTGCTTACCTTTTACTTTCCAAACAAAAGCACAAAGTCAAAAGCAAACAACTATATTTCAATTGAAAGTGGCTTATTGTATATGTGCATGTGAGTGTGTGGTTTTGGCTAGTCTTGACATTATGGAATCATGTTTTTCATAGTGTCTGAATCATGTTGTTGAATACATTTACATGCACTGAATTTTTCTCCCTCTTTATTATGTCCTGAAAAACAAAATAACCTTGCTTTGTCAAACTTTATAGTAATAATACAGAAATCATTCACTTAAGCAATACGACAGTAGATATCATTGTATTACTTATACGTATACCAAACTTAATTCTATTAAAACCTCATTAAATAACACACTTTTGAATAAATAAGTTTCAACTATGGTATGCATTGAAACTTAGCTCATGTATACACAATGATCTCCCATGTAATTTTTTTCCAATATGCTATGCGTTTAAAGTCAATGTATGACTATAATATTGCTTCAGTTTCTGTGACTTTTTATGCTTTAATTTCATATCTCAAACAATAAAATATTTTTATGAATGTTATATAATTTTGCACTACCTGGGCCAGATTTTTATTTTAATTCATAATATTTAAATAGCTTTTTATAGTTCTAACCTTTTTGCATTGCTTTTCAAATTATCTTCTAAGACTTGGAATTTCATGGAGCCTTTTATGCAGAACCTTTAAGAAGATGACATTTATCTTGAGCATAGTCCCTCAATTTTAAAATGCATTTATTGAGTATTTAGTCAAGCAAAAATAATGGAGCACCTAGTATTTATACAGTATATGTGTCATAATCTTAGGACTTAGGGTATTAAATAGAAAATATGTTTAGTTTTTTTCTATTCTTAGAAAATTATATTTTCAGTAAAAATCTAAATTATTAAAAAACCCTGATAACTATAACATTTAAAAATTAGAATATATTTTCAATGAATAGACTTTTATCTAATAGTTTTCTGTTTTTTCTTCCTATCATATTATTTGTTTATTTCTACTTTAAGTATAATTTAATATTCATTTATATAGTAATATAGTTAGTAATACATTCATAAAATATTTTAGCCCAATTCATTTTCTCAACATAAATATTTCTTTGACTATACAGAATATTTTCAAGTTATTAATAATATATGTGGGCCACTATTACTTTTATGATACTTTATCACAATGGATGTACTTGTCACTGAATTACCTTCAACTTGATAGCCATTTATCTTAGTACTGTATATTCGCATTTACTTGAATTTATTAATTATGATGACAAAATGCTTGACATACTAGTATATGGTTGGGTGAAAGGTAGTGAGTGCATTTGTAGACTGGAGAAATTTATTTTAGGCCAATGATTTTCAAGGAGTTGGTCTTGCCTGCATCTGGGCAATTTTTAGGGTCATATTCATAATAATTGGCTGGAACAGCCGACATTAGCAGGTGTGTGGTGAATGATGGATATTATAAATCTTCCAATGCACAGAACAGTTCCATGCAAAGAAGTAGTGTTCCATGACTTGCACAATTTCTAAAAGCCTCAGCATTTGTTAGTATGAATGTAAAACTTATTTATAAATATCTAAGCCTGGATTTGGTTTTCATTTTACAAATCAGTGCAAAATATTTGTACACAATTTTAATAATAATTGGATTTTCCAGGAATTCATGTTTTATATTAATAAAATAAATATTATTTTTTATCCAGAAATTTATGGGAATTTGTTAACCATATTGAAAAAACCTTATCACCCTACTTGAATTTCTAATATCTACTACCATCTGTACTTATTTATGACTGCCACTCTCACAGTAATACTGTGTGTGGGTGACAATAGCTAACCACTTCAATGTATCTTCTAGATCAGTTATTCCTTACTACTTTTATATAGAAATACATTATATTGCAAATGTGTGAGCTTTTGTTGTTTTTCCATTAGCATGAGGACATTATCTTGACTTATTTTTAAAATTAGGCATATAGATTGGTTATATCTATGAATTCCATTGTATGAAGTGGATGCATTTGATCACAAATTGATGGACTTTTATAGTTTTTTTATTATTATTACAGTTAGGGCATTATCTTAATTGATTTTTGATATTAGGTGTATAGATAGGCTATATGTATGAATTTCATTGTATGAAATAGAAAAAGGGTTAAAAAAGCAGAAATATACTATAAACAAAAAATATTGCTCTGATTGATTTGCATGTATCTGTTTTACAAGCTATTTAAAGATTAAGAACCGAAGTACACGAAGGTGTTATTTTAAGTTTAGAAAATAGATCAGATTTTCTCAAGCATTGGAACGTAAGCAAACCAAAGGAGATATGTGGCTGTTCTCAACTAGAATAAGGTCTGTCATGTTGAAACAAGAAAGAACTTTAATAGCTCTGTGCAGTTATACATGATGACATGGGTTTATGTATAATCACCTTCTAATATATTTTTTCCTGATATTTATGTGACTGATTTTCCTTCTCATTTATATTTTTAATAATATAAATTGGTGTCAAATCAGGTAAAATGAGACTATATCAAATGATGATGTCACAATATAAATCAAAGAAAAAGACATGCATGTATATACAAAAATACTAATTATTTTATACACATTATGTAATCAAAAGGAAACTTTCTTGCTTAACAGTAATTATCAACAATTTTTTTCTAACTTACTAATTCCATAGGAATGTCTTAGGAATTTAACACATACTTCCAGTATATTCAATAGGACATAACACTTCCCCAAATTTATCTTTAAGTATAACAAGCAATCATTAAATATAATTGACAAATGTTAGAAATACCTGAGCAGTATAGTCTTTATGAGTTCCTCTTTAAATTAACAAAACAAAGCAAACAAACAAATAAACAGCAGCAATAATATTCATTACAAGGAATCTGCCAAAGAGGGAGGGAAAAGTTTTGGAAATAAGCATGAGCATGAATTCTATTTGAATGTAAAAATAAAATTAAACAATCCTAAAATTATGAGTACAGATATTATACCACAAAATAAAAAACAAGAACAACAAATATAGTGATAGAAGACATTATGATGAACTATAAGTGCATCACTTTTTTTTTATTTTTAAGAGGAATACAACAGATATTTAAGTGTTTAATTTGACATTTGAGACAAGATGATATAACTAATAAAACTAAAGATATAATGCACAAAATTATAAGATATAAAGGGAAAGGGGGAAAGTTATATAAATATGCCAATGTTCTAATCTTTATTGTTAGATATCAGTAGATACTTTCTGCAGTTGTTCATCAGAGAATGGAAGACTAAGCAGAGTATACACATTTTAAAATACAACTAAAGGAGGTTCAAAAACAGACAAATAGTGTAAGTTATAAGACACACCATAAACCAAATCGCAAAATAAAGAAATCAAACGCAGATGTATGGGCAGCCAACAGACACATGAAAAGGTGTTCAGCATCACTAATCATCAGGGAAATGCAAATCAAAACCACCCTGAGATACCACCTAACCCCAATAAGAATGGCCATCATTAATAAAACAAATAACAACAGATACTGGTGAGGAAGTGAAGAAAAGGGAACATTTCCAAACTGGTGGGAATGCAAACTAGTTCAACCTCTATGGAAAACAGTGTGGAGATTTCTAAAAGAACTCGAAATTTGCCTTCTAAGTGACCCAGCAATCCCCCTACTGGGAATATACCCAGAGGAACTGAAATCATTCTGCAAAAAAGATACCTGCACATGCATTTTTATTGTAGCACTATTTATAATATCAAAAACATGGAACCAACCATGCTGCCTATCAAAGCTGGACTGGATAAAAAAATGTGGTACATATATACAATGGAATATTATGCAGCCATAAAAAAGGACAAACATATGGACTTCACAGCAACTTGGATGGATTTAGAGTCTCTCATATTCAGCGATCTATCACAGAAAGAAAGAACTGAGTACTACATGATTTCACTCATCCAGATCCTGAATATTTACCATAATACTATAAGAAAGAGATTTGCAGTAGCGGTATACTGACTGCCTGGGTGGGGGGAAGGTCACAACACTAATAAGCGTACCTATTCTCAAAGCAGACAAAGTAGGGACCAAAGAGAGGCCCAAACTTTACCTGTGTAATGTCCACTTGTATAGCTAATCCTGAATTGTGCCCCACATCTTTAAAATAATATATGTATATATAAAATAAATCAAATGCAATTCACAAAGCAAAACAGAAAACAAAATAATTAAGTACACACATATTGACCTGTAATTAACATCCATTAAAGTAACTCAAAAATAGAAATAAAACTTCTATGTCATTTAAAATAGGTTCATTTTAACAATTTGACTTAGAAAGATTAAAATAAACACAATAAAATATATTGTAGAGATGCTAAGTAAAACAAGGTTGGACCTCCATACTTGATATATCAATGTAGGATTCAAGACAAAAAATAAATATTAAACTAGATGTAAATGAATTTGCATTTAGTTTTATGTTGACTACTGTTTGCTTTTGTCTTAAGATAATGATGGCTGTTATTAATCCAAGTTTCTGAAAGTAAGTATATGAACGAGTGAAAAAAATTATGAGGTATAAGTTTGATAGGAAGAAACCAAATTATTCTGGTTTGCAGATAAAATGATTATAAATGAAAAACTTTGATTTTAAAAACCTATTAGAAATAAGAAAAGAGATGGGAACAAGATGGCGACGGTATAAGTGAACTTGTGAGATTCTTTGAACATAAGTTGCCAAAAAGACTCTTACTTCTCTTCCCCCATCCCCCAGCCCACCACCAACCATGCTGGTGTGAGGCCCGGGAACCTTCGGTCCCACACAGGGCCAGATATTGCGACCCCCTGCTGCTGCTGTTCCACTGTGTGCATGGTAGTCTTGGGTCCCAGGCCCTTCCCAGCTCTCTCCCTGGCTACATCATCTCCAGCCTGGCACCCAGCACCAAGCCGCCGGTCTCTCAGGGAGGCTCCGGGCACCCAGCCCTCAGAGACACTCGTCCCATTCCTGGCTGAAGTACCCTGTGGAGGGCCCAGGGCCACTCTCGCTGCTCACCACCTGCCCTTTGGAGCTTTGGAGCTCTGGAACTCCGGGCCCACCCTGGCTGAGGCACTCAGCGTGAGACCCCAAGCTGGGGGACCCAGACAAGCGGAGAAAAACAGATCTGCATAAACTGCCTCACCATTCTCCAGGCAGAGACTTCCATTGCCCTGCCCACCTATCAACAAACTTTACCTCAATTCCTAAGGCAACAGCACGAAACAGGAGACAAAGCCCCACCCCTACGCTGCAATGAAAAACAGAAAATAAGCTCAAAAAGACAGAACAAAACCAAGAGATAAGCGATTACCTCAAGAGGCCTAATCTGAGTAATTGAACTTCCTGAGGCAGAAAAAGAGACAGACACCACACTGAAACAAACTTTCCATGAGATCATTCAAGAAAACTCCCCTTATCTAATCAGTGATGCGAAAATTCAAACACAAGAGATTCAGAGAACCCCTGCAAGACAACAAATGAGAAGA
>NW_007196217.1:0-321 GCF_000164805.1 Carlito syrichta | reverse complement strand
TTGCTAGCTGACTTAACTAGCTAGCTGGCTAGATAGATGACTTGACTAGCGCCTGGCTGGTAGGCTGGCTAGTTGGCTAAACAGCTGAATTAACTAGCTAGCTACCTGTTGAATGAACGTCTAACAGCTGGCTTGACTAGCTAGTTACCTGGCTGGCAAGATGGCTAGGCATCCAGCTAGCTAGCTAGCAGGCTGTCCAACTGGCTAGCCGGCCAGCTTAAATAGCCAGCAGGCTGACTGGACAGTCGGATAGCCAACTGACTTAACTATCCAGCCACCCTGCTGGTCAACCAGCTAGCCACCTGTTTTAACAAGCTGGCA
>NW_007196216.1:0-398 GCF_000164805.1 Carlito syrichta | reverse complement strand
CAGCTTAAATAGCCAGCAGGCTGGCTGGACAGTCGGATAGCCAGCTGGCTTAACTAGCCAGCCACCCTGCTGGTCAACCAGCTAGCCACCTGTTTTAACAAGCTGGCAGCCTACCTGACCAGCCTGCTAACCAGCCGGCTTAAATTGCCAGTCACCTAGCTAGCCAGCAGGCTATCCAGCTGACTTAACTAAAAAGCCAACTGGCTAGACAGGTCGCTTAACTAGCTAGCCACCTAACTAGCCAACTGGCTAACCAGGTCACTTACTAGCTGAATTAACTAACTAGCAATCCAGCTAGCCAACTGACTTCATTAGATAGCTACCTACCTAGCCAGGTAGCTAGTCAGCTGACTTAACTAGCTGACTTAACCAGCTAGCCAGCTGGCAAGCCAGCTGAC
>NW_007196215.1:0-445 GCF_000164805.1 Carlito syrichta | reverse complement strand
GAAAAAGATTGAATGGAATTTAGAGAAATGTAATGAAGAGAAAATGAATGGAATGGGATGCAGAAGACTGGTACGGAATGGAGAGATATGGAATATAATGGAGAGGAAGGGAATGGAAAAGAGTGGAGTGGAATGGAATGCATTGGAGAGCAATGGAATGTAATGGAGAGGAATGGAATATAATGGAGAGGAATGGAATGGAATGGTATCGAGAGGAATGGAATGGATAGAAATGAATGGAATGGACAGGAAAGGAATGGAAAGAAATGGAATGGAGAGGAATGGAATGCAATGGAATTGATGGGTGAGTAATGGAGAGAAATGGAATGGAATGGAGAGCAATGGAATAAAGAGGAATGGAATGGAGAGAAATTTAAGGACAGGAATGGAATGGAAGGGAATTTAATGGAGAGAAATGGAATGGAAAGGTATTGAATGGAATGGA
>NW_007196214.1:0-719 GCF_000164805.1 Carlito syrichta | reverse complement strand
CTATCTACATTTGTAGTTTGAGACCCTTCATTCTTGGGAGTTTTCATTGTTTGTATTCCAAAGTCAGTTTTCTCAGTGTCTGCTCTCCCAGGCGTCTGGGAGAGACCCATACTCTTTTTTTGGTGTTTCTTCATTTCTGTAGATTTTTCTCCCTCTCCCCCTTTCCCTCCCCCTCTTCAATTCTGTTTTTGAGGGAAGGTGGAGTTCCTTTTATTTCTCTTCTGCAATGACCTGTTCTTCCTTATGAGGGTCTTCTGGCTTTGTTCACTTTTCCCTCTGCTTTACAGTCTGTCTATTCAGCAGTATGCAGTCTTGGTACCTGCTAGGCATGTCAGGCGCCTCCGAGCCCCAGGAGCATCGACATCCGTGCACACCTGGCTTGGTCGCGAGTACCTGGGAGGCCCTGTGCCGGCCCTGCCTGAGCACAGGAGTCACCACCATCTCTCTTTTTTACTGACACCTGCTGGAAAGACCAATGACATCCTTTATTTGGTCACTTGTGCTTTGCAAGTCTCAGCTCCTCCTATAAACACTGACTTGGCCGAACTGGGTGCTGGCCCTACTATCATGCTTGCCTCTCTGCCTCCTAACCCCATAACCACCTCCTCCAAATATCAGTCCTGCAGAAGGAACTTCCAGACATCCAGGTGTATGGAATTCCATCTGTCTTTTTCCCTCCTCGTCCCTCATTCCTCAACCCATCCACACAACCATAACCC
>NW_007196213.1:0-868 GCF_000164805.1 Carlito syrichta | reverse complement strand
TTCTCCTTTATCTCTCTCAAACTTTAAAAACTCCTGCGGCTGCAGGTTCACAGCGGGTCCCAGGGGCCCCACGGCTGTTAACCCACGGCAGTTTTAGTAAAATTCTATCTCTTTCTCCCCCCTCCCTAAGGAATCCCACGGCTGTCGGGCCAGCCTGTTGGCCCACAGCGGATTCTAAGGAGGTCCCACATCAAAAACTCTGTTCGACCAGCAGTAAATATACCCCCACCCGCTGTCCCGGTCAAGTGCTTTCTGTCTGATTCAGGAAATCCTAGCGCTAGGTGTCTTGACCTCTCAGTTCTCCAGGAGAACCCTGGCTGTACCATACTTCTGTGACGACAGACTTTGCCATAGCCACACTTCTTGGACAGCTGACTCTTCGGGGGACGCCCCACCGGGTCTGCCTGTTCCCTATGGGGGGCTCATCCTCTCTGTTGGCCGATTCTCCTCTCAAATGCCTTTTAAACAATCTCTCTACCCTCTCTCTCTCTCCTGATATTAAGCCCAAGCATCTCATTCGCCTCTGCACACAGGACTGGCCTACATATCCCTTAGACAATCAAAATCAGTGGCCGCCCCAGGGATCCCTCAATCCTGATATTATCAGGGATTTATATAACTTTTGTAAGCGTTCAGAAAGGTGGGTGGAGATTCCCTATGTCCAATCCTTTTCTCTCCTCCATAAACATCCTCGACTGTGTCTCACCTGTAACCCCTGTAACCTCTACCCTCAACTCATGTTAGCATCTACCGCTTCCCCTGTAACTTCCCTTTCTCCCATTGTTCCAAGCACGTGTAAGCCTCCTCTTCTAGACTCCCCCCCTGCAAATTCCATCTCTGCTCCCTCCTCCATCTCAGATTTCGAGCC
>NW_007196212.1:0-329 GCF_000164805.1 Carlito syrichta | reverse complement strand
GTTAGCTGAATTAACTAGTTGGCTACGAGATATCTAGCTGACTTAATGAGTTGGTTAATGAGTTAGGTAACTATTTTAACTAGTTGGTAAACGAGTTAACTAACTGATTTAACTAGTTGTTTAACGTGTCAGCTAGGTGACTTAACTTGTTGAATGACAAGTTGACTGACTAGTTATCTGGTTTCTCACGTTAGCTGACTACTTGATCAACATGTTAGCTGGTTTAACAATTTGGCAGACTAGTTGGCCAACTAGTTAGCTTTGTTAAATATTTGAATGACGAGATGCCCCACAAGTTAGCTCATTTAACTAGTTGGCTGGCTAGTTTT
>NW_007196211.1:0-963 GCF_000164805.1 Carlito syrichta | reverse complement strand
CCTTGGAGGAGGAGGCGGAGGCTCGGCCACCTTGGAGGAGGAGGCGGAGGCTCGGCTGCCTCGGAGGAGGAGGCAGAGGGCAGAGTCCAGGTCACCTTGGAGGAGGAGGTGAAGGCTTGACCGCCTCGGAGGAGTAGGCAGAGGCCCAGCTGCCTCAGAAGAGGGGGTGGAGGCTCGGCCCCCTCGGAGGAGTGTCGGAGGCACAGCCGCCTCAGAGGAGGAGGCAGAGGGCAGATTCTCAGCCACCTCAGAGGAGGAGGCAGCGGCAGCTTCGCCACCTTGGACGGGGAGGCGGAGGCTCGGCCACCTCAGAGGAGGAGGTGGAGGCTCTGCCACCTCAGAGAAGGAAGTGGAGGGCAGAGTCCAGGCCGCCTTGGAGGAGGAGGTGGAGGCTTGACCACCTCGGAAGAGTAGGCGGAGGCTCAGCTGCCTTAGAAGAGGGGGCAGAGGCTCGGCCCCCTTGGAGGAGTGATGGAGGCTCATCCGCCTCAGAGGAGGAGGCAGAGGGCAGATTCTCAGCCGCCTCAGAGGAGGAGGTGGCAGCGGCTTCGCCGCCTTGGACGGGGAGGCAGAGGCTCGGCCGCCTTGGAGGAGGAGGCGGAGGCTCGGCCACCTCGGAGGAGGAGGTGGGGGCTCGGCTGCCTCGGAGGAGGAGGCATGGGCTCGGCCGGCTCGGAGGAGGAGGCGGGGGCTCGGCCGCCTTGGAGGAGGAGGCAGGGGCTCTGCCACCTTGGAGGAGGAGGCGGAGGGTGGAGTCTCAGCCGCTTTGGAGGAGGAGGTGGAGGCTCGACCGCCTTGGAGGAGGGGGCAGAGACTTGGCTGCCTTGGAGGAGGAGGCGGAGGGTGGAGTCTTGGCTGCCTTGGAGGAGGAGGTGGGGCGGCGGCACCTCCGCCACCTCGGAGGGGGGACGGCGGCACCTCTACCACCTTGGGGTGGGTGGCGGCACCTCCGCCGCCTCAGAG
>NW_007196210.1:0-755 GCF_000164805.1 Carlito syrichta | reverse complement strand
TCCTCATTGAACTAATCACAGTACTAAGACTAATATAAGACAAAGAAGAAATTCCTGCCCCTGAGACTTTGACCTTGCATTAAGGTTCAGCCAAAAAGTAATTTAAGTAAATAATTTAATTGGCTATGCCATTATGTAAAAAATAAAAGGCAGAAAAATACACTGATTCAATGGCTTGTGGATTTTTGATGTCATCTAGATATAGATTTAGACAAAAAAATGAAGCTACAATATTGAGAAAGTGGTTAAATAAAAAATGTGATATTGGCATATAGAAATCTATGTATATTTTTCAAAATCTTTTATTATTGCATCATATATTCTAGGGAAGCAATATATTTCTGTTTTCCTCAAACTTCTTAAGAATGACATGAAAAATTTTAATATTCTTGTCACATACTCAAGAAAAATCTCCCAAGTATTTCTGAAATATTTTCACACACCTATAATAAAAATTACTCTTTTAATGCCCATGGGCTTTAAAATTTATTAAATAGCACAGGACTTTCTACTATTGCCTCTACATTTAATAATTAGAAAACATCCATTATTCTTTTTTGGGGGGAATTCAAGAACACAATTTATTTAATTTTGCACAAAATCTCAACTTGACATAAGAAAACCAACATTAGACACTCCCAGGTTACCAAAAAAACCCCTCACCAAGTGAAAACAAAACAAGTGTCCATCTATCCCCAGTTTACTGACAGTGACAGTGTACCAAACAGATAGTTGATCAGAGTCTGACGTCTAGG
>NW_007196209.1:0-872 GCF_000164805.1 Carlito syrichta | reverse complement strand
TATGCTGCCACCAGACCACCACTACAAGAAACACTTAAGAAAGTATTGAACACAGAAGAAGAGGAAAAAAGAACAACATTGTTCTTCACAAGAGTACAGTCAAAAGATTAAAACCACACATGATCCACCTCTAAAACCAAAAGAAAGACAACACACAAACAGGAAGATCAACAACTCTGTAAGAACATTATGATAGGGATCAACTCTCACATCTCAATAATTAGTTTGAATGTGAACGAACTAAATGCACCACTGAAAAGACATAGAATGTAAGAATGGATAAAACATCACCAGGCAACAATCTATTGCCTTCAAGAGACTCACCTCATTAGAAAGGACACTCGCAGACTCATTGTAAGAGGATCGGAAACATTTTCAGGTGAATGGAACACAAAAGAAAGGAGGAGTCATGATCTTAATCTCAGACAAAATACCCTCTAAGCTATCAAAAATTAAAAAAGATACAGAAGTCCACTACATAATGATAAAAGATTCAATCCATCAACAAGATCTCTCCATCCTAAACATATGTGCACCAAACATAGGAGCACCAACTTGCATAAAGCAGCTCCTAGGTAAACTAAAAAAAGATATCGACTCCAATACCATCATAGCTGGGGACTTTAACACCCCACTCACAACCCTAGAGAGATCATCAGGACAATCAGCAACGAGATCCGAAACCTCAATGTGACTCTTGATCAAATGTACTTAATTGATACCTACAGAACCCTCCATCCAAAGACCACAGAATACACATTCTACTCATCACCACATGGAATGTACTCTAAGATCGACCACACACTTGACCATAAATTAAGCATAAACAAATTTAAAAGGACTGAAATTTTACCATGCACCTTCTTGGACCA
>NW_007196208.1:0-321 GCF_000164805.1 Carlito syrichta | reverse complement strand
TTGTCTTAATAGTTAACTAACTAGCTACCTAGCTACATGACTTACTTAAATAGTAAGCTAACCAGCTAACTACCTATCTAACAAGCTCATGTAAATAGTTAGCTGCCTAGCTAGCTAGCAGATTTAACCAGCTAGCTAACTTGTTAGCTTACTCATTATCTAACGTGCTAGCTAGCCTTCTTAATCATCTGACTTAACACATTAGCTAATGAGCTAGCTAGCTGACTCAACCAGCTGATTTAACGCTTTAACTGACTAGCTAGCTATCTGACTCATCCAGCTGACTTAACTCCTTAGCTAACTTTCAAGTTAGCCTACTCT
>NW_007196207.1:0-409 GCF_000164805.1 Carlito syrichta | reverse complement strand
GAGGTTGACGTAATTTCCTAGCTACCTAGTTAGCCAGCTGGATAGTCAGCTGACTTAACTAGCTATCAACATAGCCTGGTGTCTTGACAGCTGACTTAACTACCTAGCTACCTAGGTAACCAACTGGCTAGTGAGCTGAATTTACTAGGCTACTTAACTAGCTCGCTAATTGACTTGTCAGCTGACTTAAGTAGCTAGCTACCTAGCTATGTAGTTGGCTATTCAGGTGACATAACTCGCTGACTTAACTAGCTAGCAAGCTGACTTAACTAGCTGACTTAACCACTAGCTACCTAGCTTGCCAGCTGGCTTAACTACCTGGATTAACTAGATAGCTACCTAGCTAGCTACCTAGGTAGCCAGCTGACTTAACTAGCCACCTAGCTGACATAACTACCTGACTTATATA
>NW_007196206.1:0-814 GCF_000164805.1 Carlito syrichta | reverse complement strand
ACTTAACTAGCTCGCTAATTAACTTGTCAGCTGACTTAAGTGGCTAGCTACCTAGCTATGTAGCTGGCTATTCAGCTGACTTAACTCGCTGACTTAACTAGCTAGCAAGCTGACTTAACTAGCTGACTTAACCAGCTAGCTACCTAGCTTGCCAGCTGGCTTAACTACCTGGATTAACTAGCTAGCTACCTAGCTAGCGACCTAGGTAGCCAGCTGACTTAACTAGCCACCTAGCTGACATAACTACCTGACTTATATAGCTAGTTTACTAGATAGCCAGCTGACTTAACTACCTGAAATAACTAGACAGAAGGCTAGTCATCTGACTTAACCAGCTTTTTAACTAGCTAACCAGCTGAATAGCCAACTGACTTAACTAGCTGACTTAACTAGGTAGCCAGCAGGTTGCCAGCTGACTTAACTTGCTGATGTAACCATCTAAGCAGCTGGCTAGCCAATTGACTTACCTAGCTAACTTAAGGTAGCAAGCTGGCTAGCCAGCTCTATAAACTAGCTAGCTACCTACATAGTGAGCAGGCTAGTCAGCTAAATTATTCAACTGACTTGAACAGCTAGCCTGCTGGCTAGCAAGCTGACTTATCTAGTTAACTACCTACCTAGCCAACTGGCAAGAGAAGAGAGCTGACTAAACTAGCTGACATGACCAGTTAATCAGTTGGCTAACCAGCTGACTTAACTCACTGACACCTCTAGATAGCCAGGTAGCAATCTAGCTGACTTAACTAGCTACCTCCCTACCTTGCCAGTTGGCTAGCCAGCTCTCTTAACTAGCTGAGTTAACCAGCTAGTCAGC
>NW_007196205.1:0-878 GCF_000164805.1 Carlito syrichta | reverse complement strand
TTTAAACCAACAGTTACAATGATAAAATCATAAGTCAAAATAAGCCAAAAGAGAGAAGTGTGAGAGGGAAAACAGATATACATACCAACTATCAGGTGAGAGAGAGACACAGGGCTGGGAAGAAGTGAAAAAAGACAGGTAAGAAAGATTCCCTAAAGAATACTGATAGCTACACAGAGACAGGCCAAAAAAATCAAGAAACAGTATAAGTCAGAAGGTAAACACCAAACGAAATCTAGACCAACAGTTTCAATGATAAAATCATAAGTCAAAATAAGCGATCAGACTAGAGTCACTTCTGTGATCTCCGATTCCAGCCTCTGCCTTTTGTTTTTCGTTGCAACAGAGGGGTGGGGCTTTGTCTCCTGTTTCACGCTGTTGCCTTAGGAACTGAGGTAAAGTTTGTTGATAGGTGGGCGGGGCAATGGAATTCTCTGCCTGGAGAATAGCAAGGTAGTTTACCCAGATCTGTTTTTCTCCACAGATCTTGTCTGGGTCCCCCGGCTTGGGGTCTCTCACTGAGTGCCTCAGCCAGGATGGGCCTGGAGTTCCAGAGCTCCAAAGCTCCAAAGGGCAGGCAATGGGCAGCGAGAGTGGCTCTGGGCCCCCCACAGGGTACTTCAGCTGAATGGGACCGGTGTCTCTGAGGGTCGGGTTCCCAGAGCCTCCCAGTGTGACCGGCGGTACCAGGTGTTGGGCTGGAGACAATGCAGCTGGAGAGAGAGCTGGGGGTAGCAGGGACCCAAAACTTCCCTGAACACTGCAATATCTGGCCTTAGGAAATGAGGTAAAGTTTGTTGATAGGTGGGTGGAGCAATGGAAGTCTCTGCCTAGAGAATGGCGAGGCAGTTTAAGCAGATCTGTTTTTCTCGGCTTGT
>NW_007196204.1:0-577 GCF_000164805.1 Carlito syrichta | reverse complement strand
AGCCAGCTGACTTAAGTAGCTGACATAACTAGATAGTCTGATGGCTAGCCAGCTGACTTAGCTACCTACCTACATAATGTGCTTGCTTGCCAGCTGTATTAACTACCTATCTACCTAGCTAACCTACTGGCCAGCGTGCTGTCTTAACTAAGTTACTTAACTAGGTAGCCAGCTGCCTTAATTAGCTAGTTACCCTGCTAGGCAGCTGGCTAGCCAGCTGACTTAACTAACTGACTTAACTAACTAGCCAGCTGAATTATCCAGATGACTTAACTAACTAGCTACCTAGCTAGACAGTAGACTTGACTAGCTTACTTAACTAGCTAGCTGCCTAGCTAGCCAGGTGTCTGGCCAGCTGATTAACTAGCTGATTTAACCAGCTAGCCAGCTGGCTGGTCAGTTGACTTAATTAGCTAGCCAGCTGGATGGCCAGCTGAATTAACTAGCTGCCTTTAACAGCTATCCAACTGGTTATCCAGCTGAGCTGACTTAACTAGCTAGCTACTTACCTAGCCAACTGTGAATGCAACTGAATTAACTAGATGACTTAAGTAGCTATCCGCTTGCTACCCAGCTG
>NW_007196203.1:0-768 GCF_000164805.1 Carlito syrichta | reverse complement strand
GACTTAATTAGCTAGCCAGCTGGATGGCCAGCTGAATTAACTAGCTGCCTTTAACAGCTATCCAACTGGTTATCCAGCTGAGCTGACTTAACTAGCTAGCTACTTACCTAGCCAACTGTGAATGCAACTGAATTAACTAGATGACTTAAGTAGCTATCCGCTTGCTACCCAGCTGACTTAACTAGCTTACTACTTAGCTAGCCATCTTGCTAGCCATCTGAATTAACTAATTGACTTAAACAGCTAACTAGCTCGCTAGCCAGCTGACTCAATTAGATAACTAGTGAGTCAGCTGGCTAGCCAGCTGACTTAACTAGCTCTCTAACTAGCTAGCTAGCTGGCTAGCCAGCTGAATTAACTAGCTGAATTATTTAGGTAGCCAGCTGGCTAGCCAACTGAGTTAACTATCTTGCTGTATAGCAAGTCATCTGGCTAACTACCTGACAACTAGCTGACTTATATTGCTAAACTGATTGCTAGTCAGCTGAATTAACAAGTTTGCTAAATAGGTAGCAAGCTGACTAGCCAGTTGACTTAACTAGGTGACTTAACTAGGTAGCCAGCAGGCTAGACAGCTGACCTAATTATCTAGTTAACTAGCTAGCTAACTGTCAAGCCACCTGACTTATCTAGGTGACATAACTAGCTAGCCAGCTGGCTGGCAGCTGACATAACTGCCTAGCTCCCTAGTTAGCTGGATAGCCAGCTGACTTAACTAGCTAGCGACATAGCCCACTGGTTTGCCAACTGATTTAGCTACCTAGCTAC
>NW_007196202.1:0-1246 GCF_000164805.1 Carlito syrichta | reverse complement strand
CTTTGAGTCTGTGAGTGTACTTTCTAGTGAGGTGAGTCTCTTGAAGGCAATAGATTGTTGACTGGTGATATTGTATCCATTTTGCCATTCTGTGTCTTTTCAGTGGTACATTTAGTTCATTCACTTTTAGACTAATTATTGAAATGTAAGAGTTGATCCCTGTCATAAGGTTCTTACAAAGCTGTTGTTCCTGTTTGTTTGTTGTCTTTCTTATGGTTTTGGAGTTGGTTCATGTGTGTTTTTAATCTTTTGCCTGTACTCTTGTGAGAATGTTGTTGTTCTTTTTTCCTTTTCTTCTGTGTTCAGTACTTTCTTAAGTGTTTCTTGTAGAGGTGGTCTGGTGGCAGCGTAGGTTCTTAGGGATTGGATATCTGGAAGAGATTTCAATTCTCCCTCACTAATTAAGCTTAGTTTGGCTGGGTAGGTTATTCTTGGTTGAAATTGTTTATCTTTTAGAACTTTGAAGATAGGGCTCTAGGCTCTCCTAGCCTGAAGGGTTTCCATGGATAAATCTGCTGCTATTCTAATTGGTCTTCCCTGGTGGGTAGTCTGGTCTTTTTCTCTTGCTGCCTTTCGCAGCAACCAGGAAGGAACTTGAGTCTATAATACTGAGTGACCTCTCACAGAAACAAAGATCTGAGTATCACATGTTCTCACTCATATAATGAACCTTGAACATCCAATGTAATACTATAAGAAAATGACTGATGGTACTGGGAAACTATGGGAGGGGAAGAGGATGGGATTAACAGTAGCAAATATCTGTCTGGGGGAGGGGAAACACCTCTTATCAACAGGGTGCCTGAATGAAATGTAATTGTACACCTAACCTTTAACTGTACCCCACAAAACCATAATTTAAAATATTGATTTAAAATCAATAAATAAAAAATTATAATGGAATTCTTAAGCTTTAAAAAAAGTAAATGTATATTTCATTCATGTAAAGTTTAAACTTGAAAAAAGTAAGCAAATGTGTATTTTTAATGTTCCATACATAGTTGGTAGAGCCATAAAGAAAAAGGGAATGATTGACATCAAATTCAGGATGGGGCCAGGCACTGTGTCTCATATCTTTCATCCCAGCATTTTGAGGGACCAAGGCAGAAAGTTCACCTGAACCTAGGAGGACGAGACTGCAGTGAACGGTGAGCCTACCACTGCACTCCAGCTTGGATGACAGAGTGAGACTCTGACTCAAAAAAACTTCAGAATGGTCATTACCTCAGGTGGGAGGGAGGGGAGG
>NW_007196201.1:0-361 GCF_000164805.1 Carlito syrichta | reverse complement strand
ATACCATTCCTCTCCAATCCACTCCTTTCCATTCTGTTCAATTCCATTCTAATCCATTCCCTTCCCATAAATTCCATTCTTCTACATTCCATTCCAAACCATTCCATTCCATTCCGTTCAATTCCATTCCATTCCATACATCTCCATTCCATTCCTCTCCATTCCATTAAATTCCAATCCTCTCCATTTCATTCCATTTCACTCCATTCGATTCGATTCGATTCCATTCTATTCCATTCCATTCCTCTCCATTCCATTCCATTCCACTCCATTCCATTTCATTACTTTTCTTTCCATCTTTTCCATCCATTCCTCTCTATTCCAGTCCTCTCCATTCCATTCCTCTCCATTCCATTCCATT
>NW_007196200.1:0-667 GCF_000164805.1 Carlito syrichta | reverse complement strand
CATCCATTCCTCTCTATTCCAGTCCTCTCCATTCCATTCCTCTCCATTCCATTCCATTCCTCTCTATTCCATTCCATTCATTTCCATTTAATTCCATACCTCTCCTTTCCATTCCTCTCCATTGCATTCCATTACATTCCTCTCCGTTCCATTCCATTCCATTCCATTCCTCTCAATTCCATTACACTCCACTCCATTCCATACCTCTCCATTCCATTTCTCTCCATTCCCTTCCATTCCAATCCTCTCCATTCCATTCCATTTCACTCCATTCGATTCAATTCCATTCCATTCCTATCCATTCCATTCCATTCCTATCCATTCCATTCCATTCTTTTCCATTCCATCTTTTCCATCCATCCCTCTCCATTCCATTCCTCTCCATTCCATTCCATTCCTCTCCATTCCTTTTCATTCCCCTCCATTTAATTCCATTCCTTTCCATTCCATTCCATTCCATACCTCCATTTCCATTCCTCTCCGTTACATTCCATTCAATTCCTCTCCATTCAATTCCATTCCTCTCCATTCCATTCCTCTCCATTCCTTTCCATTCCCTTCCATTAATTCCATGCCATTCAATTCCATTCCATTCCATTCCTTTCGATTCCATTCCATTATATTCCATTCCTCTCCATTGCATTAAATCTATTCCATTCCATTCCAT
>NW_007196199.1:0-320 GCF_000164805.1 Carlito syrichta | reverse complement strand
CTTCCATTCCATTGTATTCCTTTCCTTTCCATTCCTCTCCATTCCATTCCAGTCCATCGCATTACATTCCACTACACTGCATTCCATTAAATTTCTCACCATTCCATTCCATTCCATGCCACTCCATTGCATTCTATTCCACCCAAGTCTATTCGATTCCTCTCCATTCCACTCCTATCCATTCCATTCTTTTCCATTGTATTTCATTCCTCAAAATTCGACTCCATTCCATTACATTCCTCTCCATTCCATTCCATTACGTTCCATTCCTCTCCACATCATTCCATTCCTCTCCATTCCATTCCATTCCATCCTATTCC
>NW_007196198.1:0-603 GCF_000164805.1 Carlito syrichta | reverse complement strand
TGACTTGCTAGCTGACTTAACTAGCTAGCTGACTAGCTAGCTGACTAGCTAGCTGTCTTAACTGGTTAGCTGGCTAGCTAGCTGAATTAACTAGCTGATGAGGTAGTTGGTTGACTAGCAGGCAAGTGAGCTGACTTAATTAGCTAGCTATCTGGTTGGTTAGATGACTAGCCAAATGGCTTAACTTGCAAGCTACCTGCTTTGCTAGCTGGCTAGGCAGCCGGCTAGCTTGCTAGTGGACTGGCAAGCTGGTTAGCAACCAGTTTAAATAACCAGCCAGCTGCCTAAACAGTCAGATAGCCAGCTGGCTAAACTAGTCAGCTACCCTGCAGATCAGTCGGCTAGCCAGCCGGTTTAATTAGCTGACCACCTCCTGAACAGCCTGCTAACCAGCTGGCTTAACTTGCCAGACACCTACCTAGCCAGCCGGCTAACCAATTGACTTAACTAGCTGACTTAACTTGACAGACATTCGTCTAGCTAGCTGATATAACTTGCTAGTCACCTAGCTAGACAGTCAGCTAAAAAGCTCACTTAAATTGTTGAATAACCTAGGTAGCCAGCCTTCTAGCCAGCTGACTTAATTAGCTAGCTACCTAAATA
>NW_007196197.1:0-437 GCF_000164805.1 Carlito syrichta | reverse complement strand
TTTTTTTCCTGCATTCTTTTGAAGAGTGTTGTCTCTTTTCCTTTCTCCTGTGTTTAATATTTTCTTAAGTGTTTCTTGTAGAGCTGGTCTGGAGTCAGCATACGTTCTTGGGGATTGAATGTCTGGGAAAGATTTTAATTCTCCGTCACTGATGAAGCTTAGCTTAGTTTGGTAGGTAATTCTTGGTTGAAATTGTTTATTTTTGAGAACTTTGAAGATTGAGCTTCAAGCTCTCCTAGACTGAACTCTTTCTGCAGATAAATCTGCTGCTATTACAATTGGTCTTCCCTGGTAGGTAGTCTGACCTTTTTCTCTTGCTGCCTTTAGGATTTTTTCTTTTATTACTATTTTGTGTAGGCGAATTACTATGTGTTTAGGAATTGGTCTACTCATTTGTTATTTTTCAGGGATTCTCTGAATCTCTTGTGTTTGAATGG
>NW_007196196.1:0-1197 GCF_000164805.1 Carlito syrichta | reverse complement strand
TTAACTGGTTAACTAACTAGCTAGCTAGCGTACTCAAACAGCTGACTCAAGCCATTTGCTAACAATCTAGCATGCTGACTCAACCAGCTGACTTAACACGTTAGTTAACTAGCTAACTACCTGACTCAGCCTGCTGTCTTAACCTGTTAGCTAATTACTTAGCTAGCTGTCTAAACCAGCTAACTAAATTAGAAAGATGACTTCACTAGCAGACTTAGCTAGCTAACTTAACTACTTGGCTAGCTGACTTAACTGGCTGACTTAAGTAGTTTGCTAGCTGACTTAACTACCTGAATCAAATAGTTAGCTAAATATTTAGCAGGTGAATAACTAGCTGAGTTACTTAGCTAAATAGTTAGGTAGCAGACTTAAGTAGTTGGCTTAAATAGTTAGCTAAATAATGAGATACTGTCTTAGCTAGCTGACTTAGCTAGCTAGCTAGTTAGCTAGCTGACTTAGCTACCTGACTTAACAAGTTGGCTAATCACATAGCTAGCTGACATAACAAGTTGGTTAACGAGTTAGCTGACTGTTTTAATTACTTGGTAAACGAGTTAAGTAGCTTTCTTAGTTGGATAACAAGTTAGCTAGGTGACATAACTTGTTGGCTGACAATTCGGCCGACTACATATCTGATTTAACACGTTGACTGACTGACTCTTCGGCTGACATTTTATTTTTAACAAGTCAGCCAATCAGTTGGCCTACTAGTTTGCTGGGTTAATTAGTTGACCGACGAGTTGGCCCCCAAGTAAGCTCAGTTAACTATTTGGCTGGCTAGTGTGCTCACCTAAGCAGTTGGCTGGCTAGTTGGCCGACTACTTAGCTGACCTAACTAGTCGCCCCACAAGTTTTGTGACCAAATGTGTCAGCTCACAAGTTGGCTGACTAGTCAGCCGATTGTTAGCTGACTTAGTCAGCCGGCTAGTTGGCCAACCGGTTAGTTTACTTAACTAGTAGGCCGACGAGAGAGCCCACAGGTGAGCTGACATAACTAGTCAACTGGTGAGTGAGAAGACTGTCCAGCTGACTTAACTATTCGGCTGGCTAGTCAGCCGACTTGTCAGCTGATTTAACTAGTCAGCCAGCGAGTGAGCTGATTGGTCACCTGACTTTAGTAGGTTAGTGTGTGAGCCAAATGATCAGAAGAGCTAAATAGCCGGTGAATGAACTGATTGGTGAGCTGACTTAACTAGT
>NW_007196195.1:0-758 GCF_000164805.1 Carlito syrichta | reverse complement strand
TTAACTATTTGGCTGGCTAGTGTGCTCACCTAAGCAGTTGGCTGGCTAGTTGGCCGACTACTTAGCTGACCTAACTAGTCGCCCCACAAGTTTTGTGACCAAATGTGTCAGCTCACAAGTTGGCTGACTAGTCAGCCGATTGTTAGCTGACTTAGTCAGCCGGCTAGTTGGCCAACCGGTTAGTTTACTTAACTAGTAGGCCGACGAGAGAGCCCACAGGTGAGCTGACTTAACTAGTCAACTGGTGAGTGAGAAGACTGTCCAGCTGACTTAACTATTCGGCTGGCTAGTCAGCCGACTTGTCAGCTGATTTAACTAGTCAGCCAGCGAGTGAGCTGATTGGTCACCTGACTTTAGTAGGTTAGTGTGTGAGCCAAATGATCAGAAGAGCTAAATAGCCGGTGAATGAACTGATTGGTGAGCTGACTTAACTAGTCGTCCGGCAAGTGAACCGACATGTGAGTTGCCTTAACTAGTCAGCCAGCTTGCGAGCCAACCGGTGAGCTGACTTACCTAATCAGCTGGCAAGCAAGCCGAGTAGTTGGCTGACCTGTTGGCCTGTGAGCGAGCTGGCAATTTAGTTGACCTGTTGGCTGGTGAGCGAGCCTACTGGTTTCCTGACCAGTTTGCAGGCGAGCGAGCTAATTAGCTGACCTGATGGAAAGCAAGCAAGCCCACTATTTATCTGACCAGATATGTGAGTTGCTAGCCAACTAGTTAGATAAGTAACTAGCTGATTTGCTAGCTGATTTAACTAG
>NW_007196194.1:0-483 GCF_000164805.1 Carlito syrichta | reverse complement strand
TGACTTACCTAATCAGCTGGCAAGCAAGCCGAGTAGTTGGCTGACCTGTTGGCCTGTGAGCGAGCTGGCAATTTAGTTGACCTGTTGGCTGGTGAGCGAGCCTACTGGTTTCCTGACCAGTTTGCAGGCGAGCGAGCTAATTAGCTGACCTGATGGAAAGCAAGCAAGCCCACTATTTATCTGACCAGATATGTGAGTTGCTAGCCAACTAGTTAGATAAGTAACTAGCTGATTTGCTAGCTGATTTAACTAGCTAGCTTGACTAGCCAGCTGGCTAGCTAGCTGACATCACTACTAGCAAACAAGCTATCTAAATCTCTAGCTTGCTGACTTAATTAGCTCTCTATCTGGCTATTTAGCTGGCTAACTGACTTTATTATGTAGTTGATTAGCTGGTTGAACTGCTAGCTGACTTAACTAGCCAGCGGACTAGCAAGCTGACTACCTAACTGACTTCATTAGCTAACTGAATGATTAGCTGAC
>NW_007196193.1:0-500 GCF_000164805.1 Carlito syrichta | reverse complement strand
TCCATTCCATTCCATTCTTCTCCATTCTAATCCATTGATTCTATTACTCTCCATTCCATTCCATTCCATTTCTCACCATTCCATTCCATTCCATTCCATTCCTCTCCATGCCATTTCTCTCCATTCCACTCCATTCCATTCTTCCCCATTCTATTCCATTGATTCTATTCCTCTCCAACTTATACCATTCAATTCCATTCCATTCCATTCCATTCCATTCTCTTCCTCTCTATTCATTCAATACCATTCCATTCCATTTCTCTCCTTTCCATTCCACTCCATTCCATTCCATTCCATTCCACTCCATTCAATTCCATTCTTTTCCTCTTTGTTCCGATCCTATTCATTCCATTCCATTCCATTTCCTTCCATTTTTTTCGTTTCTATTCCCTTACTCTCCAATCCATTCTTCTCCATTCCATTCCATTCCTCTCCATTCCATTTCTTTCCATTCCATTCCATTCCTCTCCAATCCTTTCCATTCCATTCCATTCTATTCC
>NW_007196192.1:0-713 GCF_000164805.1 Carlito syrichta | reverse complement strand
TAGCTGGGTCAACTAGTTGACTGACGAGTTGGCCCACAAGTTAGCTCAGTTAACAAGTTGACTGGTTAGTTTGCTGACCTAACTAGCTAGCAAAAATACTATCTAACTCTCTAGCTTGCTGACGTAACTAGCTAGATATCCTGTTATTGGCTAACTGACTTAACTATCTAGCTTACTAGCTTGCTGACTAGCTAGTTGACTTAACGAGCTAGTGGACCAGAAAGCTAGTGCTGACTTCACTAGCTTGGTGAATGTTTAGTTGAGTTGCCAGCTCACGTAACTAGTTAGCTGGCTAACTAGCTGACAACTAGCTATCTACTTGGCTGGATAGCTGGCTAGCCAGTTGACTTAATGAGCTGGTTACCTGGTTGACTACATGTGTAGTCAGCTGGATTACAGCGCTAGCTACCCAGCTGGCTTGCTGACTAGTGGGATGACCAGGTGGCCAGTCAGTCATCTTAAATAACCATCTGGCTGTCTGGACAGTCGGATAGCCTGCTGGCTTAACTAGCCAGCCACCCTGCGTGACAGCCGGCTAGCAAGTTGGCTTAACTAGCAGGCCACCTACCTGACCAGCCTGCTAACCAGCCAGCTTAACTTGTCAGCCAAATAGCTAGCCTGCCGCTAACAAGCTGACTTATCTAGCTGATTCAACTTGATAGTCAGCCAGCTAGCCAGCTGGCTTAACTGGCTAGCCACCTAGCTAGCCAGCC
>NW_007196191.1:0-399 GCF_000164805.1 Carlito syrichta | reverse complement strand
ATCTTAAATAACCATCTGGCTGTCTGGACAGTCGGATAGCCTGCTGGCTTAACTAGCCAGACACCCTGCGTGACAGCCGGCTAGCAAGTTGGCTTAACTAGCAGGCCACCTACCTGACCAGCCTGCTAACCAGCCAGCTTAACTTGTCAGCCAAATAGCTAGCCTGCCGGCTAACAAGCTGACTTATCTAGCTGATTAAACTTAGTCAGCCAGCTAGCCAGCTGGCTTAACTGGCTAGCCACATAGCTAGCCAGCCAGTTATCCAGCTCACCTAACTCACTGAAATTACTAGCTAGCCAGGCGGCTAGCAAGCTGACTTAATTACCTAGTTACCTACCTAGCCAGGTGGCTAGCCATCTGACTTAACGACCTGACTTAACAAAATAGCCAGCTGGCTAG
>NW_007196190.1:0-382 GCF_000164805.1 Carlito syrichta | reverse complement strand
AGTCAGCTAGCTGACATAACTAGTTAGCTTAGGAGATAGCTAGACAAAATAATGAGTTGGTTAGTCAATGAGTTAGATAACTGTTTTAACATTTTGGTAAACGAGTAAAATAGCTTACTTTACTAGTCAGTTAACGAGTTAGCTAGGTGACTTAACTTGTTGGCTGATGAGTCAGGTGACTAGTTACATGGGTTAACACGTTGGCTGACTCCTCGGTCCACCTGTTAGCTGGCTTAACAAGTTGGACGACTAATCGGCCGACTATTTAGCTTAGATTAAGTAGTTGGCTGAGGAGCTGGCCCCATAGTTAGCTCAGTTAAGTAGTTGGCTGGTTAGTTTGCTGACCTAATAATTTGGCCGACTATTTGGCCGAATAGTTAGC
>NW_007196189.1:0-475 GCF_000164805.1 Carlito syrichta | reverse complement strand
TTCACTCTTCTCCATTCCATTCCTCTTAATTATATTCAATTTCTTACCATTCCTTTCCACTCTTCTGCATTCCATTGGCTTTCTTTTCTCTCCATTTCATTCGTTTCCATTCCATTCTTCTATATTCCATTCCATGTTTTTAAATTCCTTTCCATTTCTTACCTTTGCATTCCTCTCCATACCACTCCATTCCACTCCATTCCATTCCTCTCCATTCCATTCTACTCCATTCGATTCCATTCCACTTCATTCCATTCCATTCAATTACTCTCCATCCTATTCCATTGTATTCCTTACCACTTCATTTCTCTCCATTCCATTCCTATCCATTCACTTCCTCTCTTTTCCATTCCTCTTCATTCCATTCACATTTCTTCCCTTGAACTCCATTCCATTCCATTCCATTTGTCTCCATTGCTTTCCAGGCAAATTTCTTACATTCCCTTCTTCACCATTCTATTTCACTCTATTCCAT
>NW_007196188.1:0-382 GCF_000164805.1 Carlito syrichta | reverse complement strand
TACTCTACATTCCATTCCATTCCTGTACATTCCATTCCATTCCATTTCTCTTCACTCCATCCCTTTTCTCTCCATTCCATTTCACTCCTCTCCATTTCATTCCTCTTCATTCCTCTATACTCCATTGCTTTCCATTCCATTTTTCTCCATTCCACTTCTTTCCTTTCCGTTCCTCTCCACTCAATTCCGTTCCATCCCATTCCATACCATTACATTCCTCTCAATATGATTCCATTCCATTTCTCTCCATTCCTACACATTCCATTCCTGTCCATTCCTTTCCTATCAATTGCAGTGTATTCAATACCAGTCCATCCATAGTAAACCTCTCCATTTCTTTTCATTCCATTGCTTTACTCTCCATTCCATTCCTTTCCTCTCC
>NW_007196187.1:0-355 GCF_000164805.1 Carlito syrichta | reverse complement strand
TTAAGTCAGCTGGCTAGCTAGGTATCTAATTAGTTAGTTAACTATTAACTCAGCTGGCTACCTAGGTAGCTAGATATTTAAGTCAGCTAGTTAAGTCAGCTCGCTAGTCAGCTGGCTAGCTAGGTAGCGAATTAGTTATATAGTTGGTTAGGCAGCTGGATAGATGGTTAATTCAGATAGTTTAGAGAGCTGGATACCCAACTGGCAAAATATGTAGCTAGCTAGTTAAGTCAACTAGATATCTACCTGTCTAGTTAGTGTGTCAGTGAGTTACGTCAGCTGGTTAGCCAACTGGCTAGTTGGTTAAATCATCTAGTTTTGTCAGCTGTCTAGCCAGCTGGGTAGGTAGGTAGCT
>NW_007196186.1:0-357 GCF_000164805.1 Carlito syrichta | reverse complement strand
TCAGGTGGTCAGCCAGCTGGCTAGCTAATTAAGCCAAAAAGCAAGTAGCTGGCTAGCCAGTTCTCTAGTTGTTTAAGTCAGTTTGTTATGTCAGCTGGCCAACCATCTGGCAAGTTAGGTAGCTAGCTTGTTAAGTCATCTAGATAGGTCAACTGGCTAGCTAGGTAGCTAGCTAGTTAAGTCAGCTAGTTAAGTCAGCTGGCTAGCTAGTTATGTCAGTTAGTTAAGTCAGCTGGCTAGCCAGCTGCGTATCAGGGTAGCTATCTAGTTAAGTCATCTGGCTAGTCAACTGGGTAGCTTGTTAAATCACCTAGTTAAGTCAGTTCCCTGGCCAGCAGGTTAGCTAGGTAGTTAAGT
>NW_007196185.1:0-788 GCF_000164805.1 Carlito syrichta | reverse complement strand
CCCAGCTGGGTAGCTTAAGTCACCTAGTTAAGTCAGTTCCCTGGCCAGCAGGTTAGCTAGGTAGTTAAGTAGTTAATTCAGTTGGCAAGCCAGCGGTCTATGTAGGTAGGCACCTACTTAAGCCTGTTGGCTAGACTTTAGGCTATCTAGTTATGTCAGCTAGATAAGTCAACTGGCTAATCAGGTTTTTAGCTAGGTATATAGCTAGTTAAGTCTGTTGGCTAGCCAGTTGGCTTCATCCTTAAATCAGCTAGTTAAATCATCTGGCTAGTCTGCTGACTAGCTAGGTAGCTAGTCAATTAATTCAGGTGGCTAGGCATCTGGCCAACTAGTTATGTCAGCTACTTTAGTGATCTGGCTATTAAGCTGCATAGCTAGTAAAGTCAACACATTAATTCAGTTTTCTTGCCAGCTGGCTAGCTTGTTAAAAATCTATTTAGGACAGATGAGCAGCCAGCTGGCTCTCTAGTTATTTCATCTAGTTAAGTCAGCTGGCAAGCTAGGAAACTAGCTAGTTAAGTCAGCTAGATATGTCAGTTAGCTAGCTAGTTTAATCAGCTAGCTAGCCAGCTTGCTAGCTAGGTCGCTAGCCAGTTATGTCAGCAGTCCAACCAGCTGGCTAGCTAAGTAAGTCACCTAGTTAACTCAGCTGACTAGCCAGCTGGCTAGGTAGGTAGCTTTCTTATTAAGTCAGCTGGCTAGCTAGATAAGTCACCTAGTTAATTCAACTGGATAGCCAGCTGGCTAGCTATGTAGCAAGTTAGTTAATTCAACTGTCTAGAAAGCAG
>NW_007196184.1:0-542 GCF_000164805.1 Carlito syrichta | reverse complement strand
TAGCTGGATAGCTAGCTGACTTGCTAGTGGACTTACCTAGGTAGCTGGCTAGCTGGCTGATGTATCTAGCTGACTAGCTTGTTGGCTGTCTAGCTGGCTAGACAGCTGACTTAACTAGATAGCTACCTGGTTGGCTAGACGGCTGATCAGCTGGCTTAACTAACTACCTACCTGGCTGGCCAGCTGGCTAGGCAGCCTGCTAGTTAGCTAGCAGGTTACCACCTGGTTAGTAAGTCGGGATAAAAAGCCAGAAGTCTGTCTGGAAAGTGGGACAACCAGTCGTCTTAACTAGCCAGCAAGCCTGCTGTTCAGCCAGCTTGCCAGCCGACTTAACTAGCTGAACACCTAACTGACCAGCCTACAAAAAAGCCAGTTTAACATACCAGCCACCTAGCTAGCCAGCTGGCTTGTGATCTCACTTAACTCGGTGACTTAACTAGCTAGACATTTGACTAACCAGCTGCCTTAATTAGCTAGCTACTTACCTAGCCAGGTGCCTATCCAGCTGACAAATAGCTGACTTAACCAGCTAGCCAGCTGGC
>NW_007196183.1:0-347 GCF_000164805.1 Carlito syrichta | reverse complement strand
CGTCTTAACTAGCCAGCCAGCCTGCTGTTCAGCCAGCTTGCCAGCTGACTTAACTAGCTGAACACCTAACTGACCAGCCTACAAAAAAGCCAGTTTAACATACCAGCAACCTAGCTAGCCAGCTGGCTTGTGATCTCACTTAACTCGGCGACTTAACTAGCTAGACATTTGGCTAACCAGCTGCCTTAATTAGCTAGCTACCTACCTAGCCAGGTGCCTATCCAGCTGACAAATAGCTGACTTAACCAGCTAGCCAGCTGGCTAGTCAGCTGACTTAATTATCTTGCTACTCGGTTGGCTAGACTGCTAGCCAGCTCACTCAACTAGCTAGCTACCCGATTGGCTAG
>NW_007196182.1:0-454 GCF_000164805.1 Carlito syrichta | reverse complement strand
GAAATCATCTTTCTCAATTGCCTGGAGTACTTTCAATGGATTGGTATCAGCTCCTCTTTGTAAGTTTTGTAGAAATCCAATGGAAAGCCATTGATGATCCAGGACTTTTTTAATAGGGAGTTTTCTTATGATGGAGTTACTTTCCTGGGTTCTTATTGGTCTATTTAGTGTCTCAACGTCTCCTTGCTTCAACCTTGGGAGGTTGTATGATGTCATAAAATCCTCTATTTCATTTAGGTTATCAAGCTTGTTTCCGTACAGTGAACATAGTAATCTCAAAAAATCTTTTGTATTGTTTCAGGGTCAGTTGTGATTTGATCTTTTGCATTTCTGCTTGTGTTTATTTGTACTTTTTCTCTTTTTCTTGGTCTTTCTGTTTAGATGTACATTAATCTTGTTTATTCTTTCAAAAACAAGCTTTTTGTTTTTTGGATTTTTTTCTATATTTTGTTTT
>NW_007196181.1:4128-8415 GCF_000164805.1 Carlito syrichta | reverse complement strand
GGAATGGAAGGACAGGGAATAGCATGGAATGGAATGGAGGGAGAGGAACGGAATGAAACTGATAGGAATTTAATGGAATGGAGTGGAATGGAAAGGAATCGAATGAAGAGAAATTGAAACAATGGAGTGGAATGGAATGGAATTGAATGGAACTGAGAGGAAGGGAATGGAGAAGAATGGAATGGAAAGGAAAGGAATAGTTAGGAAAGGATTGGAGAGTTATGAAATCACAGAAATGGAATGGAATGGAATGGAAATGAGAGGAAATGGATGGAATGGAATGGAGAGGAATGGTATGGAAATGACTGGAATGGAATGGATAAGAATGGAATGAAATGGGGAGAAATGGAATGGAGTGGAATGGAATGGAATGGAGTGGAATGGAATGGTATGGAATGGAATGGAGTGGAATGAAATGGAATGGAGAGGAATGGATGGACTGGAGTGGAGTGAAATGGAATGGAGTAGAGTGGAATGGAATGGATTGGAATGGAATGGATTGGAATTGTATGCAGTGGCATGGAGAGGAATGAACTAGAGATGAACGGAAAGAAATCAAATGGAATGGAATGGAGGTGAATGGAATTCAATGGAATGGAATGGAGAGGAAGGAAAAGGAATGAAATGGAGAGTATTGGAATGGAGAGAAATGGAGTGGAATGGAATGGAGAATGGAATGTTTAGGAATGGAATGGAAGGGAGAGAAATATAATGGAGAGAAATGGAGGGGAGTGGAATGGAGAGGAAAGGAATGAAGAGGGGAGGTATGGAATGGAATAGAATGGAATGAAACGCAGTGGAATGGAATGCAATGGAAGGAATGGAGAACAAAGGAATGGAATGGGATGGAATGGAGAGGAATGTATGGAATGGAGAAAAATGGAATGGGATGGAGAAGAATGGAATCGAATGGAGCTGAATGGAATTGACTGGAATGGAAAGGAAAGGAATGGAGAAACATGGAATGTCATTGAATGAAGAGGAATGGAATGGAATGGAATGGAATGGAATGGAGAGGAATGTAATGCAATGGAGAGGAATGGAATGGAATGGAATGGAGTGGAATGTTTTAGAATGGAATGGAGTGGATGGAATACAAGGGAATGGAGAAGAATGGATTATTATTCAAGGGAATGGAATGGAATGGACAGGAATGGATATGATTGGAACGGAGTGAATGGAATGGAGACGAATGTAATAGTATGGAGTGGAGTGAAATGAAATGGAGTGGAATGAAATGGATTGGAATCTAATGGAGGGGAATGGAATGGAGTGGAATGGAATGCAATGGAGTGGGATGACATGGAATGGAGAGGAATGGAATAGAATGGAGAGGAATGGAATTGAATGGAGAGGATTGGAATGAATTGGAGTGGAATGGATAGGTATACAACGCAGTTGAATGGAATGGAATGGAGACGAATGGAATGGAATGCAGTGAAATAAAGTGGAGTGGAGTGGAATGGAATGGAATGGAGTCGAATGGAATGGAAAGAAGAGGAATGGAATGGAATGGCATAGAATGGAAAGGAAATGGAGAGGAATGGAATGGAGACGTATGGAACGGAATGGAATGGAATTGAGAGTTATGGAATGGAATGGAGAGTAATGGAATGGAATGAAAAAGAATGGAGTAGAATGGAATGGAGTGGAATGGAATGGAGTAGAGTGTAACCAAAAGGAATGAAATGGAATGGATTGGACAGAATGGAGAGGAATGGAATGGAATGGAATGGGGATGAATGGAATGTAACGGAATGGAATGGAGAGAAATGGAATTGAGAGGAATTCAAAGAAATGGATTGGAGAGGAATGGAATAGAATGGAAAGGAATGAAATGGAATGGAAGGGAGAGAAATGGAACGGAATAAAATGCAGTGGAATGAAATGGAATGGAGAGAAATGGAATGGAATGGAGTGGAATGGAATGGAATGCACAGGAATACAATGAAATGGAGAGGTATGGAATGGAAAGGAAAGGAATGGAATGGAGAGTAATGGAATGGAGAGAAATGGAATGGAATGGAATGGAATGGAATGGAATGGAATGGAATAGAGAGGAATGGAATGGAATGGAATGGAATTAAATGGAAAGAAATGGAATGGAATGGAATGGATTAGATTGAAGAGAATGGAATAGAATCGTGAGAAATTAAATGGAATGGATGGAAATGGAATGGAGAGCAATGGAATGGATGGAATGGAGAAGAAAGGAATACAATGGAATGGAATGGAATGGAGATGAATTGAATGAAATGAAATTGTTTAAAATTGAAGCGAATGTAGAGGATTGGGATAGAATGGAAAAGAGTGGAATGGAGAGGAATGGAATGGATTGGAATGGAATGGAATGAAATGGAATGGAATGGAGAGGAATGGAATGGAGAGAAATTGAATGGAATGGAGAGCAGTGGAAAGGAAGGGAGTGCAATGGAGAGGAAGAGAATGGAAAGGAATGGAGTGGAATGGAATAGAATGGAGAGGAATGGAATGGAATGGAATGGAATGGATTGGAGATGAACGGAATGGAGTGGAATATAATTGATTGAAATGGAATGGAAAGGAAAGGAAGGGAATGGAATGGAGAGTAATAGAATGGAATGAAATAGAGAGATAGGGAATGGGTAGGAATGGAATAGAATGGAATGGAGAGGAATGGAATGGAATGGAGACGAATGGAATTGAATGGAATGGAAAGGAATGGAAAGGAACGGAATTGAATGGAGAGGCAAGAAATGGAAGGAATAGATTGAAAGGGAATGGAATGGAGAGGAATGGAATGGAATGTAGACGAACGGAATGGAATGGAAAGAAGATGAATAAAATAGATAGGATTGGAATGCACTGGAATGGAGAAGAATGGAATAAAATGTAATGAAATGGAATGGAGAGAAATGGAATGGAATGGAGTGAAATGGAGTTGAGTGGAGTTGAATGGAATGGAATGGAGTGGAATGGAATGGAATGGAGAGGAATAGAATGGAATGGAGGGAAATGGAATGGAATGGAAAGGAATGGAGAGAAATAGAATGGAGTGGAAGGGAATGGAATGGAATGGAATGGAGAGGACTGGAATGAAGAGGAATGGAATGGAGACTTATGGAATGGAATGGAGCGGAATGGCGAGAAATGGACTGGAGTGGAAAGGAATGAAATGGAAAGAAATGGAATGGAATGGAATGGAATTGAGTGGCCTGGAATGAAGTGGAATTGAATGGAGAGTTAAGGAATGGAATGTAGAAGAATGAAGTGGATTGCAATGCAGTGGAATGGAATGGAGTCTAATGTAATGGAGGAGAGTGAATCTGAAAGGAAATGGTATGGAATGGAGAGGAATGGAATAGAATGGAATAGAGATGAATGAATGCAATGAAATGGCATGGAAAGGAATGGAATGGAGTATAGTGCAACGGAATGGAATGGATTGGAATGGAATGGAGAGGAGCAGAACGCAAAGACATGGAATGAAATGGAGATGAATGGAATGGAATGAAATGGAATGAAGTGATGTGGAATGGAATGGAATGTAGAGGAATGCAATTGAGAGATATGGAATGGAAAGGAATGGAATGGAATGGAGAGGAATGGAGTGGAATGGAATGGAGAGGAATGGAATGTAATGAAATGTAATGCAATGAAATGGAATGGAATGGAGAGGAATTGAATGCAATGGAATAGACAGGAATGGTAGAGATTGGAAGAGAATGGAGAGGAAAGAAAAGGAATGGATACGAGCGCAATGGAATGGAGTGTAATGGAATGGAACAGAATGGATTGGAATGAAAAGGTGAGTAGTGAAATGGAATGGAGTGGAATGGAATGGAATTGATTGGCAGGAAATGGAGTGGAGTGGCAGGGGATGGGATGAAGTGGAATGGGTTGGAATGGAATCGAATGTAGAGGAATGGAACGGAATGGGATGGAGAGGAATGGAATTGAGTGGAGTGGAATACAATGGAATGGAGTGGAGGGGAATGGAATGGAATGGAGGGTAATGGAATGATATGGAGAAGAATGGGATGGAATGGAATGTAATAGAATGGATAGGTATGAAATAGAATGGAAAAGAATGGAATGGAGAGGAATTGAATTTACTTGGTTGGAATCGAATGGAACGGAGTGGCATGGAATGGAATGGAATGGTGAGGAATTTAATGGAATGGAGTAGATTGGAATGCAATGCGATGGACTGGAATGGAATGGAATGGAGAGGAATGGAAAGGAATGGTATGGAAGGGAGAGGAATGCAATGGAGAGGACTGAAATGGAACGGAGTGGATTGGAATG
>NW_007196181.1:2507-4108 GCF_000164805.1 Carlito syrichta | reverse complement strand
AATGGAATGAAATAGAGAGATAGGGAATGGGTAGGAATGGAATAGAATGGAATGGAGAGGAATGGAATGGAATGGAGACGAATGGAATTGAATGGAATGGAAAGGAATGGAACGGAATTGAATGGAGAGGTAAGAAATGGAAGGAATAGATTGAAAAAGAATGGAATGGAATGGAATGGAGAGGAATGGAATGGAATGTAGACGAACGGAATGGAATGGAAAGAAGATGAATAAAATAGATAGGATTGGAATGCACTGGAATGGAGAAGAATGGAATAAAATGTAATGAAATGGAATGGAGAGAAATGGAATGGAATGGAGTGAAATGGAGTTGAGTGGAGTTGAATGGAATGGAATGGAGTGGAATGGAATGGAATGGAGAGGAATGGAATGGAGTATAGTGCAACGGAATGGAACGGATTGGAATGGAATGGAGAGGAGCAGAATGCAAAGACATTGAATGGAATGGAATGGAATGGAATGATGTGGAATGGAATGGAATGTAGAGGAATGCAATTGAGAGATATGGAATGGAAAGGAATGGAATGGAATGGAGAGAAATGGGGAGGAATGGAATGGAGTGGAATGGAATGGAATGGAGTGGAATGGAATGGTATGGAATGGAGTGGAATGAAATGCAATGGATGGAGTGGAAAGAAATGTAGTAGAATGTAATGGAATTGATTGGGTAGGAATGGAATGGAATGGGGAGGAATGGAATGGAATTGAATGCAGAGAAACGGAATGGAGAGGATTGGAATGTAATGGAATGGAGAGGAATGTGTTAGATTTGAATGGAATTAAATGGAATGGAAAGGAAAGGAGAGGAATGGAATGGAATGGAATGGAGTGGAGAGTATTGGAATGAAATGGAGTGGAGTGGAATGGAATGGAGTGGAATGAAATTGAATGGAGAGAAATGGATGAAATGGAGTGGAGTGAAATGGAATGGAGTAGAGTGGAATGGAATGGAATGGAATGGAGAGGAATGGAATGGAGAGGGAAGAAGTGGAATGGAATAGAATGGATTGGAATGGAATGGAATTGTATGGAATGGCATGGAGAGGAAAGAACTGGAGAGGAATGGAATGAAATCGAATGGAATGGAATGGAGAAGAATGCAATTGAATAGAATGGAATGGAGAGGAAGTAAAAGGAGTGAAATGGAGAGGACTGGAATGGAGAGAAATGGAGTGGAATGGAACGGAGAGGACTGGAATGTTTAGTAATTGAATGGAATGGAGAGAAATAGAATGGGAGAAATGACGTGGAGTGCAATGGAGAGGAAAGAAAGGAGTGGAGAGGTATGGAATGGAATAGAATGGAATGGAACGCAGTGGAATGGAATGGAATGCAATGAATGGAGAACAATGGAATGGAATGGAGAGAGAATGGATGGAATGGAGAATAATGGAATGGGATGAAGAGGAATGGAGTCGAATGGAGCGGTATGGAATTAAATGGAATGGAAAGGAAAGGAATGGAGAAAGATGGATTGTCATTGAATGAAGAGGAATGGAATGGAATAGAATCGAATGGAGAGGAGAGGAATGTAATGCAATGGAGAGGAATGGAATGGAATGGAGAAGAAAGGATTAGAA
>NW_007196181.1:0-1105 GCF_000164805.1 Carlito syrichta | reverse complement strand
GAGGAATGGAATGGAGTGGAATGGAATGAAATGGAATGGAATGGAATGGAGAGGAATGGAATGGAGAGAAATTGAATGGAATGGAGAAGAGTGGAATGGAAGGGAGTGCAATGAAGAGGAATGGAATGGAAAGGAATGGAGTGGAATGGAATGGAATGGAGTGGAATGGAATGGAATGTAGAGGAACGGAATTAATTGGACTAGAGCGAATGGAATGGGGAAAAAAAGGAATGGAGAGGAATGGAATGAAATGGAATGGATTGGACATGAACGGAATGGAGTGGAATGGAATTGAGTGAAATGGAATGGAATGGAGAAGGGAATAGAATGGAGTGTAATAGAATGGAATGAAATGGAAAGATAGGGAATGGGTAGGAATAGAATAAAATGGAATGGAGAGGAATGGAAATAGAATGGAAAGGAATGAAATGGAAAAGAAGGGAGAAGAATGGAATGAAGAGGAATAGAATAGAATAAAATGCAGTGGAATGAAATGGAAAGGAATAGACGGAAATGGAATGGAATGGAGAGGAATGGAATGGAATGGAATGCAGACGAATGGAATGAAATGGAGAGGAATGGAATGGAGAGGAAAGGAATGGGGAGAAATGGAATGGAAAGGAATGGAACAGAGAGAAATGGAGTGGAATGGAGAGGAGAGGAAAGGAGAGGTTTGGAATGTAATACAATGGAAAGGAATGGTTTATAGTTGAATGTAACAGAATGGAATGGAGTGGAATGGAGAGGAATTGAAAGGAAAAAATAGAATTGAGAAGAATGAAATAGAATGGAGAGGAGTGGAATGGAATGGAGTCAAGTGGAACGGAACGGAATAGAATTGAGAGGAATGGAATGCAATCGAGTGTAGTAAAATGGAATGGAGTGGAGTGGAATGGAATTGGCAGGAATGAAATGGAGAGGAAATAAATGGAATGGAGTGGAATGGAATTGAATGGAGAGGATTGGAATGCAATGCAATAGAATAGAAAGGAATGGAGTCGAGAGGAATGGAATGGAATGGAGAGGAATATACTGGAGATTAATGGAATGAAATGGGATTAAATGGAAAATAATGGAATGGAATGAAGTGAAGAAGAATGGAATA
>NW_007196180.1:0-483 GCF_000164805.1 Carlito syrichta | reverse complement strand
GGGAATGGGTAGGAATAGAATAAAATGGAATGGAGAGGAATGGAAATGAAAGGAATGGAAGGGAATGGAATGGAATTGAATGGAGAGGAATGAAATGGAAGGAATGGATTGAAATGGAATGGAATGGAATTGAATGGAAAGGAGACGAATTTAATGGAAAGGAATGGAGAGGAATGAAATGGATAGGATTGGAATGCAATGGAATGGAGAAGAATTGAATACAATGTAATGAAATTGACTGGAGAGAAATGAATGGAATAGAGTGGAATGGAGTCGAGTGGAGTTGAATGGAATGGAGTGGAGTGGAATGGAATGGAGAGAAACAATGGAATGGAGGGAATGGAATGGAATGGAATGGAAAGTAATGGAGAGAAACTGAATGGTGTGGAAAGGAATGGAATGGAATGAAATGGAATGGAATGGAATTGAGAGTACTGGAATGAAGTGGAATGGAATGGAGAGGAATGGCAAGAAATGGAATGG
>NW_007196179.1:0-1346 GCF_000164805.1 Carlito syrichta | reverse complement strand
TTCTATTCCATTCCATTCCGTTACTATCCATTCCATTCCATTCCATTGCATTCGCTTACGCTCCAATCCATTACTTTCCATTCCATTCCATTTCGTTACACTACGTTCCATTCCATTCCATTCAGTTATGCTCCATTCCATTCCATTCCATTACTCTCCATTCCAATCCATTCCATTCCTTTCCATTCCATTCCATTCCATTCCGTTAAACTCCATTCCATTCCGTTACTCTCCATTCTGATCCATTCCATTCCTTTCCATTCCATTCCATTCCATTTCGTTACACTACGTTCCATTCCTTTCCATTGAGTTATACTCCATTCCATTCCATTCCGTTCCATTACTCTCTATTTCAATCCATTCCATTCCTTTCCATTCCATTCCATTCCATTCTGTTAAACTCCATTCCATTCCATTCCGTTACTCTCCATTCCATTCCATTCCATTCCAATCGATTCCATTCCGTTACACTCCATTCCATTCCATTCCATTGCATTACGTTACTCCCCATTCCATTCTATTCCATTCCTTTCCTTTCCATTACTATCTATTCCATTCCATTGCATTCGGTTTCTCTCCAATCCATTCCTTTCCATTCCATTCCATTTTGTTGCTCTACATTCCATTCCATTCCATTCCTTTACTCTTCATTCTATTCCTTTCCATTCCATTCTGTTACTCTCCATTCCATTTCATTCCATACCATTCCGTTACTCTCCATTCCATTCTCTTCCATTTCATTCCTTTCTGTTACTTTCCATTCCTTTCCATTCCATTCCGTTATTCTCTATTCCATTATATTCCATTCCATTCCGTTACTCTCCATTCCATTCCATTGTATTCTATTCCATTCCATTCTGTTACTCTCCATTCTATTCCATTCTATTCCATTCCATTCCATTAAATTCCATTCCGATCTCTAACTCTCCATTCCATTCCATTCCCTTACTCTTCATTCCATTCAATTCCATTTCGTTACACATCATTCCATTCCTTTACAATTCATTCCATTCCGTTCCATTGCTTTACTCTCAATTCCATTGCATTCCTTTCCGTTACTCTCCATTCCATTCCATTCCTTTGCATTCCATTCCATTCCTTTGCATTCCATTCCATTCCGTTCAATTTCTTTACTCTCCATTCCATTCTATTCTATTCCATGCCATTCCATTCCATTCCATTCCATTCCATTCCGTTGCTATGCATTCCATTTCATTCCATTCCATTCCGTTACTTTTGATTCATTCCATTGCATTCAATTCCGTTACTCTCCATTCCATTCCATTCCATTCCTTTCCATTCCACTCAGTTAAAATGCATTCCTTTCAATTACTCTCCATTCCATT
>NW_007196178.1:0-498 GCF_000164805.1 Carlito syrichta | reverse complement strand
GGATGTGTATAAAAGTGTAAAAAAAAAGTTGGCCAAATAGCTGGCCGACTATTTAGCTGGGTTAACTAGTTGACTGATGAGTTGGCCCACTACTTAGCTCAGTTAACTAATTGGCTGACTAATTTGCTGACCTAACTAGTCGTCCGATTAGTTGGCCGACTTGTTAGCTGAACTAACTATTTGACCGACTTGCTAGCTGACCTAAATTGTCGACTAACAAGTTGACCCACTAGTCGGCCGATTGGTTAGCTAACTTAACTAGTTGGACTGCTAGTAGGACGACTGGTTAGCTGACTTAACTAGTCAGCCAGTGAGAGAGCCAACAGGTTAGCTGACTTAACTAGTCAACTGGTGAGTGAGCCTACTGGTTAGCTGAATTAACTAGTTCACTGGCGAGTAAACCGATTGGTCAGCTAAATTAACTAGTCGGCCGGTGAATGAGCTAAATGATCAGCCAAATTTAGTTGGCTGGCGAGTGAGCCAACTGGTCAGAAGAAT
>NW_007196177.1:0-433 GCF_000164805.1 Carlito syrichta | reverse complement strand
CTGGTTAGCCAGGTGGCTAGTTAGTTAAATCACCTAATTAAGTCAGCTCGCTGGCCTACTATTAGGTAAGTATTTGGGTAGTTAAGTCTGCTTGCAAACCAGTGGACTATGTAGGTACGTAACTAGTTAAGTCAGTTGGCTAGGCATTAGGATATCTATTTATATCAGCTAGTAAATTCAGCTGGCTATCCAGCTGTCAACTAGGTAGAGAGCTACTTAAGTTTGATGACTATCCAGCTGACTACTTCATTATTTCAGCTAGTTAAGTCAGCTGGCTAGGCTGCTGGCTAGCTAGATAGATAGGCAATTAAGTCAGCTGTCACCCCAGCTGGCCTGCTAGTTAAGTCAGCTAGTTTACTCAGCTGGCTAACTCGCTGTGTTGCTAGTTAAGTCACATGCTAACTCAGTGGTCATGCCAGCTGGCTAGCTAGTT
>NW_007196176.1:0-987 GCF_000164805.1 Carlito syrichta | reverse complement strand
CAGCTGGCCTGCTAGTTAAGTCAGCTAGTTTACTCAGCTGGCTAACTCGCTGTGTTGCTAGTTAAGTCACACGTTAACTCAGTGGTCATGCCAGATGGCTAGCTAGTTAAAAAGCTAGTTAAGTAAGATGGGCAGCCATCTGGGTTGCTAGATATTTCAGCTACTTAAGTTAGCTGGTTATAGGAAGCTAGCTAGTTAAGTCAGCTAGATATGTCAGTGAGCTAGCTAGTTAAGTCAGCTAGTTAAGTCATTTAGCTATATGATAGCAATCAAGGTAGCTAGCTAGTTAAATTAGCTAGTTATGTCAGCTGGCTAGGTAGGTAGCTGCCTAGTTAATTCAGCTAGTTAAGTCAGCAGCCTAGCTAGTTGAGTAAGTTAGTTGCCAGCTGATTAGCTAGCTAGATAAGTTTGCTGGCTAGCCAGCTGGCTAATTCTTTATATCAGCTAGATATGTCAGCAGGGAAGCCAGTGTAATACGTAGGTAGCTAGTTAGTTAAGCTGGCTAGCCACCTGGCTATCTAGTGATGTCAGCTAGTTATGTCAACTGACTAGCCAGCTGGCTAACGAGTTAAGTCACCTAGTTGCGTCTGCTGGCTATCCAGTTGCTTAGCTGGTTAAGTTAGCTAGCTCATTCAAGTTGCTAGCCATCTATCTAGCTTGTAGCCAGCTGTCCAGTTTGTTACATCAGCTAGTTAAGTCAACTGTCCAGCCCCCTGGCTTGGTAGGTAGCTAACTAATTAAGTCAGCTTGGTAGCCCACTGGCTAGCTAGTTAAGTCAACTAGTTAAGTTTTTGGTTAGCCAGCTGACTATCTTGGTGGCAAGGTAGTTATGCCAACTGGCTAGCCAGATGACTATCTACTTAAGTCAGCTAGTTCATTCATCTGGTTCGCCAACTGGCTAGCTAGGTGACCGGCAAGTTAAGATGACTGGTTAACAGGCTGGAGAGGTAGGTGGCCATCTATTTAAGCCAGCTGGCTAGTCGGCTG
>NW_007196175.1:0-343 GCF_000164805.1 Carlito syrichta | reverse complement strand
CAACTGGCTAGCCAGATGACTATCTACTTAAGTCAGCTAGTTCATTCATCTGGTTCGCCAACTGGCTAGCTAGGTGACCGGCAAGTTAAGATGGCTGGTTAACAGGCTGGAGAGGTAGGTGGCCATCTATTTAAGCCAGCTGGCTAGTCGGCTGACCAGTAGGGTGGCAGGCTAGTTAAGCCAGCTGACTATCATAGTGTCCAGCCAGCCAGCTGGCTATTTAATTCAAATAACTAGCCAGATGACCAGCCATCAAGCTAGATAGCTGACTGCCTAGCCAACCAGCCAGCCAGGTACCTAGCTAGTTAAGCCAGCTGGCTAGCCATCTAGCCAACCAGGTAGC
>NW_007196174.1:0-410 GCF_000164805.1 Carlito syrichta | reverse complement strand
TGGACTGGCCGTGATGTTGCCGTACCACCTTGATCGCTCTGTGTCCAATGGCCACTTTATCTCGGGGCTGTCTGTTCCATGAGCTCACACACGTCTTTGCCATTGGGCATGATTGTGGATGGTGGAGGCAAACCTTCTGGGATGCATGGCTAAAGGTGTGGGACATACGTGCCCAGTGGCCACATTTGAAACCACCCATGAACAAGCAGGAAAGTGCCTTTTCCTCTCCCATCCCTGAGTATGACTCCTCGTGCTGGGTGGCGGGCGTGGTGAGGGTGGCGGTGGTGGTGATTATTATTCTTTGGAGTCAAAATCCCCCTCTATCGCCCAGGCCGAGCACAGAGGCACATTCACAGCCACCACAGACTCCACCTGCCAGGCTCAGGCGATCCTCCCACATTGGCCCCCCA
>NW_007196173.1:0-343 GCF_000164805.1 Carlito syrichta | reverse complement strand
CATTTTATCGCACTATTCCATTACTCTCCATTCCTTTCATCTCCATTTCGATGCATTCCAATATACTACATTCCATTAGAATCCTCAGCATTACATTCCATTTCTCTCAATAATATTCCATTCCAATCGATTCCATTACTCTCCATTCCTTTTCATTCCTCTCCATTCCATTCCTCTTCATTCCATTGCACTTCATTCAATTCCATTCCTCTCCATTACTCTCTCATCAATTCCACTGAATTCCATTTGACTCCATTCTATTTCACTCCATTCCATACTTATTCATTCCATTTATCTCCATTCCATTCCTTTCTATTCCATTCCACTCCATTCTTTCCTCTGT
>NW_007196172.1:0-590 GCF_000164805.1 Carlito syrichta | reverse complement strand
TGGCATGCTGTTTTCCTGAACTAACTATTGGACGACTAGTTGTCCAACTATTTAGCTGGCCTAACTAGTAGGCTTGCTAGTTAGCTGAGCTAACTTATCAGCTGACAAGTTGCCCAACTAGTTGGCCGATTGGTTAGCTAACTCAACTAGATGACCAGCTAGTAGTCTGACCAGTTACCCGACTTAACTAGTCGGCCTATGTGTGAACCAACAGGTGAGCTAACTTAACAAGTCAGCTGTGAGTAAGTTGAATTGTCAGCTGACAACTGGTCGGCTGGTGAGTGAGCAGACATGTTAGCTGATTTAACTAGTTGGCCAGCCTGTGAGCCGACCTGTCAGTTGATTTAACTAATCGGCTGGCGAGTGAACTGACGGGTCAGCTGAATTTAGTTGGCTGGCGAGTGAGGCAACAGCTCAGAAGACTTAACTAGTCGACTGAGGACTGATCCGACTGGAGAACCAAATTAACTATTCAGCATCCCAGTGATCTGATGGGTGAGGTGCCTTAACTAGTGGACCAGAGAGCAAGCCAACCTGTGAGCTGAGTTAACTAATCAGCTGGTGAGAAAGCCGACTTGTTAGCTGACCTG
>NW_007196171.1:0-395 GCF_000164805.1 Carlito syrichta | reverse complement strand
GCCCAGAGGTGAGGAAAAATGTGGAGAAAACAGTACCAGGTACAGGCACGTGAGGGCGCTTGCCAGTGGTGTAGCCTGAAGGTCGGTTTAGAGAGAGACACATTCCTGTTTGAAAGATGTTGTGTAACCAGGCATGCCAATGACCTAAAATGATTTGGAGGCATTGTAGCATATTGGAGAGAAGAACTCAGAATTCTAGCTGGGCTTGGTGGCTCAGCCTGTAATCCCACGCCTTTGGGAGGTTAAGGTGAGTGGATTGCCTAAGCCCACGGGTTCGAGACCCGCCTAGGCAGCGAGACCTTATCTCTACAATAACTCAAAAAATCAGACGAGCATGGTAGCACATGCCTGTAATTCCGGCTACTTGGAAGGCTGAAGTGGAAGGATCGCCAGAG
>NW_007196170.1:0-1048 GCF_000164805.1 Carlito syrichta | reverse complement strand
GACTTCAGCCTTGAAACAGGCATTACTCCCTTCCTGGAGGTTTTTCTTTGGTTTCTCCTCTGTAAACATTGCAAGATAAATTGTATCTTTACCCACTACACATCTGCTTCTGTAAACTCACTAGCTTGCTGATGTTGGCAGAATATTGCAATAAGAGCTCTGGAAAATGTCCAACTCTAACTTTATCTAACCAAAATGTAAGCTAGGACTACTGAAGGGAGCTCTGAGTGGAGTTTCGGGGCCATCTTGCTTGGAATCCTCTTCCTGCAAGCTGTCTCCAGCTGGCAGAGCCTTGACTAATAAACTTCTCCTTTGTTAAAATTAAGCTGGTGGGCTGTTATTTAATTGCTCAGACCCTACTTTACAACAACACTAGCTGGTGCATTGATGCCAATGGGTTCCTGAAACACTTACTTACCTAGCAAGGAAAGCCTGTCCTAAAAGGAGCCCATTCTCCAAAAAATAATTCCCCTTTTTTCCAGCTCTCCAGCCCAATGTCCTAACTTAGTTTTCAAAATCTTGATAGTCAGCCAGGCTCGGTGGCTCAGCCTGTAATCCCAGCACTTTGGGAGGATGAAGAGAGTAGATTGCCTGTGCCCGCATGTTCTATACCCACCTGGGCAACTTGGTGAGACCTCATCTCCACAATAAATCAAAAATTACCTGGGCATGGTAATGCACACCTGTAGTTCCAGTTACTTGGAAGGCTGAGACGGAAGGATCGCCAGAGCCCAGCAGGCCGAGCCGCTCCCGGCCACTGCACTCCAGTCTGGGTGACAGAGTGAGACTCCAACTCAAAAAAAGAAAAAAATCTTGGCAGCCTTTCCATTCCACAGTGTGGTTCAAATGTCACAAATCCCATTTCTGTTTTACTGCCTTCTTTCTCAGTCTCCACTTGTGACCTTATCGGAATCTCCCTCTGATCTGTTGACAATGCAAGAGGAGACTTAAGCCTAGTTCACAGATATGCCAGGTTCTGCATGATATGCAGTCACCATCTGAAAGTAAATGGTTGCAGCACTACACCCCTCCCTGGTATATTCCTGAA
>NW_007196169.1:0-998 GCF_000164805.1 Carlito syrichta | reverse complement strand
GGCATCAGCATTTGGAGGATTTTCTCGCTGTCTGTTCAATAGTGAGAGAGCAGAAAGGCAAAAGTGACCAGCTCATCCGTGCAGCCCTTTACAAGGCATTAATCCCTTTATTAGGTTGAGAGCTCGCATGACTTAATCACCTCCTAAAAGATCCTACCTCTTACTACTGTTGCTTTGGGATGTGAGTTCCACCATGAATTTTGGAGGAGACACGAATATTCAGACCACAGCAAGGACTTTACTTTCTCTTCTGGGAAAAGAATTAGTGCATATTCAGTTGAATGACTGATAGTTGTATCATGTTAGGAGATATTCTCACCTTATCATTGTCTTCATTTGTTTTGTTTTGTTTTGAGTCGGAGTCTCACTCTGTCACCCAGACTGGAGTGCAGTGGCCACTCCCGGCCACTGCGGCCTCAACTTGATGGGCTCCGGCGATCCTTCCACCTCAGCCTTCTGAGTAGCCGGAATTACTGGCATTCGCTACCACACCTGCCTGATTTTTTTTTAATTTATTGTAGAGATGAGGTCTCGCTGCCCAGGCGGGTCTCGAACCCGTGGACTCAGGCAATCCACTTATCTCAGCCTCTCAAAGGCACGGGATTACAGGTTGAGCTGATGAGCCACCAAGCCCAACTTATTGTCTTCATTTGAAGATCAAGTATATGAGGGATATCTCCCCAAAAACAGCAATTATCTTTTGGACAGCAGTCAGACCAGAGTGTCCTTATAGTACACTGAGAATTTGTTACTCCAGATCAAATGGTCAACCAAAGTTTTTATCTGGAAGTTTTGAGTAGGTTGTATCATGATTTGTGGAAGAAATATCTGTGTTGTGTCAGAGGTGACTGGTTCTTCCACTGTGATAACACACCTGCCCACACAAGCTGAGTATTCAATTGTTTTTTTTTAATTTGTTTGTTTTTTGAGTTAGAGTCTCACTCTGTCACCCAGACTGGAGTGCAGTGGCCGATCCCGGTCACCACAACCTCGACCTG
>NW_007196168.1:0-630 GCF_000164805.1 Carlito syrichta | reverse complement strand
TTTTTATGTTTTTTTTGGTCAGGTATGCTGACTCACGCCTGTAATCCCAGAATGTTGGTAGGTGGGTGAGAGGACTGCCTGAGCCCAGTGGTTTGAGACCAACCTGGGCAACTTGACGAGACCTCGTCTCTACAATAAATCAAAAAATTAGCTGGACATGGTGGCACACACCTGTAGTTCCAGCTACTTGGAAGACTGAGGTGAAAGGATCATCTGAGCCCCTTAGGTCAAGGCTGAGGTAGCTGTGAGCATGCCACTGAACTCTAGCCTTGGCAATAGTGAGACTCCAGCTCAAAATTCATTTTTTTCAACTTATGAAAACATTGAACATCTTCCCATGTTAGTATACACATCTACATTAACGTAAGTGGCTGTAGTAGGATTCATGTGAATCATGTTACTGGCACACACCCATCCCATTTTTTTCTTCCAAGAATATTGTGTGTTAAAATGTGCATACTGAAGTATCTGTGGATTAATAGATTGGGTTTTGCTTAAAAAATAAGTGGGTAGGGACACGGATGGGGATGTAATACGTTAAATAATAATTTGAGTTAGCCTCTAAAGCCAGATTAGTGGATATGCAGGAATCCATTGTAATACTGGCTTCATTTATACTGGTTTCTTTTT
>NW_007196167.1:0-392 GCF_000164805.1 Carlito syrichta | reverse complement strand
GGTTTTGAGTTAGTTAGGTGACTTAACTTGTAAGCTGATGAGTCGGCTGACTACTTAGTTAGTTTAACACATTGGCTGAATACTTGGCAGACTTGTTAACTGGCTTAACAAGTCGGCCGACTAGTCGGCTTATAAGTTAGCTGGGTTAATTAGTTGACTTTCGAGTTGTCCCTCTAGGTAGAAAGGCTAACTAGTTTCCTGCTGGTTTGCTGACCTAACTAGCAGGCCAACTGGTTGGCCGACTAGTAAGCTGACCTAATTAGTTGGCTAGGTTGTTAGCTGAGCTAACATGTCAGCTGAAAAATTGGTCGACTTGGCTGAGAAGTTAGGTGACTTAACCAGTCGGCCAGCGAGTGAGCAGACAGGTGCACTGACTTAACAAGTTGGCCCGT
>NW_007196166.1:0-596 GCF_000164805.1 Carlito syrichta | reverse complement strand
GGTTGGCCGACTAGTAAGCTGACCTAATTAGTTGGCTAGGTTGTTAGCTGAGCTAACATGGCTGAAAAATTGGTCGACTTGGCTGAAAAGTTAGGTGACTTAACCAGTCGGCCAGCGAGTGAGCTGACAGGTGCACTGACTTAACAAGTTGGCCTGTGAGTGAGCCGACTGGTCAGCTGACTTTATTAGGCTGTCTGTGAGTGAGCCAACCATTGAACTGCCTTAACTTGATGGCCGGTGAACAAACCAACTGGTGAGCTGACTTAACTAGTCAGCTGTTGAGCAAGCCCACTAATTAGCTGTGGTAATGGTCTGCGAGCAAGCCAACAAGTTAGTTGACCTGTTGACTTGTGAGCGAGCTGACTAGTTTGCTGATCAGTTGGCAGACGAGCCAGTAAACTAGTTAGCTGAGCAGATGGAAAGCAAGTGAGCCCACTAGTTTGCAGACCAGCTAACTGGGTTGCTAGCCGACTAATTAGCTAAGTAACTAGTTTATTTGCTAGCTGACTTAACTATCTGGTTGACTTGCTAGCTTACTATCTAGCTGACATAACTAGCTAGCAAAGAAGCTATCTAGCTCTCTAGGTAGCTGACTT
>NW_007196165.1:0-825 GCF_000164805.1 Carlito syrichta | reverse complement strand
TTGGCTGATTAGTAGGCCTACTAGTTAGCTGGCCTAACTTGTCATCGACTAGTTAGCTGAGCTAAATTGTCGGCTGACAAGTTAGCCAGCTAGTCGGCCAATTGGTTAGCTGACTTTACTAGTTGGCCAGCTAGGCGGCCAACCGGTTAGCTGACTTAACTAGTCAGCCGACTAGTTAAACAAGAGGTGAGTTTACTAATTGTCCAGCAAGTGAGCCGACATGTCAACAGACATAACTAGTCGGTCGGCGAGTGAGCCAACTGGTCAGCTGACTTAACTAGTTGGCCAGTGAGTAAGCTGACTGGTCAGTTGACTTTAGTCGGCTGCTGAGTGAGCTGACTGGTCAAAGGACTTAACTAGTAGGCTGGCGAGTGAGCTGACCTGTGAGCCAAATTAACTAGTCAACCAGTGAGTGATGTGACAGGTGAGCTGGCTTAAGTAGTCAGGTGGTGAACGAGCCGACTGGTTACTGACTTAACTAGTCAGCTGATGAGCAAGCTGACTAGCTAGAAAACCTGTTGGCCTGTGAATGAGCCGACAAGTTACTTGATCTGTTGGCAGGCGAGCAAGACAACTAGTTTGTTGACCAGTTGGTAGTCAAGGGAGCCGATTAGTAAGCTGTCTGGCCAGCTGACTTAACTAGGTTACTTAACTAGCTAGCCAGCTGGCTAGCCAGCTGACATAACTAATTATCTACCTAGCTAGCCAGCTGGCAAGACAGCTGACTTAAATAGCTGACTTAAATAGCTAGCAAGATGGCTGGACACCTGACATAACTAGCTAGCTACATAGCTAGCCAGCCAGCTAGCCAACTGACTTAACTAA
>NW_007196164.1:0-930 GCF_000164805.1 Carlito syrichta | reverse complement strand
GTCAGATGTCTAGACTGCTGGCTAGCATGTAAGACACCTAGATAAGTCAGCAGGTAGTCAACTGGCTAGCTATTTAGAAAGCTAGTTAAGTCAGCTGACTAGCAAATCAGGCAAGCTATATAAGTCAGCTACTTAAGTCAGGTGGGTAGCTTGATGACTAGCTAGGCAGCAAGATAGTTAATTCAGTTGGATAGCCAACTTGCTAGTTAAATAAATCAGCTAGTTAATTGAGCTGGCAAGCCAGCTATCTAGCTAGGTAGAGAGCTAGTTAAGTTAGCTGGATAGTCAGCTGGCTCAATAGTTAACACATCTAGTTGAGTCACCTGGCTAGTGAGCTGGCTAGCCTTAAGTAAACTAGTTTTTTCAGCTGGCTATTCAGCTGTCTAGCTATGCAGCAAGATAGTTAAGTCAATTTACTAGCATCAGGATAGCTAGTTAAGTCAGTTAGTTATTCATTTGGCTTCCAAACTGGCTAGCTAGGTAGCTAGCTAGTTAAGTTAGGTGGCTAGCCAGCTGGCTAGTTGGTAAAGACAGGTGGTTAATTCAGCTGTCCATCCAGCTGGCTAGCTAATTAAGTCAGCTGACCAGAGAGCTGGCTATCTGGTTAAGTCAGCTAGCTAAGTCACCTTGCCCGGCAGCTGGCCATCTAGGTAGCTAGCTACTTATATCAGATAATTAAGTCAACTAGCTAGCTAGGTAGCTAGATAGTTTAGTCATCTAGCTAAGTCAGCGGGCTAGCTAGATAAGTCAGTTAGTTAAGTTGGCTGGCTACTCAGCTGCCTAGCAGGGTAGCTAGCTAGTTAAGGCAGCTGGCTAGCCAGATGGATACCTAGTTAATAACTTAGTTAAGTTAGCACGCTGGTCAGCAGGTTAGCTAGGTAGATAGTTAATTCAGTTTGCAAGCCAGCACATTATATAGGTAGCAAGCTA
>NW_007196163.1:0-764 GCF_000164805.1 Carlito syrichta | reverse complement strand
GCTGGTTATCCAGCTGCCTAGCCAAGTAGTAGGTAGTAAGTCTGCTGGCTAGCCAGCTGGGTACTTGTAATCAGCTACATAAATAAGCTGTCTAGGCTGCTGGCTACTAGGTATCTCGGCAATTAATTCAGCTGGCTAACCAGCTGGACAGCTAGTTAAGTCAGCTAGTTTAGACAGCTGGCTCACCAGCTAGCTAGCTCATTGGTCAGCTAAATAAGTCAGTTGTCTAGCCAGCTGAATAGCTGGTTAAAAAGCTAATATTTCAGGTAGTTAAGTCTGCTCTGGCTACGTAGGAACTTAGCTAGTTAAGTCAGGTAGATATGTCAGCTAGCTAGCTAGTTAAGTCAGCTAGTTAAGTCGGGTTGCTAGCTAGTTTACTCAGCAAATTATGTCAGCTAGTTAGACAGCTGCACAGCAGGATTCTAGCTAGTTAAGTCAGTTGGCTAGCCAGCTAGCTAGCTAGTTTAGTCACTTAGTTAAGTCAGCTTGCTGGCCAGCAACTTAGCTAGGTAGTTATGTAGTTAAGTCAGCTGACAAGTTAGGTAGATAGCTAGTTAAGTCAGCTGGCTAGCCATCAGGTGTCTAGTTATGTCAGCTAGAGAAGTCAGCTAGCTATTAATCTGTCTAAATAGGTAGCTATCTAGTTAAGTCTGTTGGCTAGCCAGCTGGCTACTTCGTTATGTCAGCCAGATATGTCAGCTGGCTAGTCTGCTGACTAGGTAGGTAGCTAGGCACTTAAGTCAGCTGGCTAGCCAGCTGGCTAG
>NW_007196162.1:0-413 GCF_000164805.1 Carlito syrichta | reverse complement strand
GTGATCTGACTTAACTAGTTGGCTTACAAGGAAGCCAATTAGTTAGCTAACTTGTCCTGCAAGTGACCCGACAAGTTTGTTGACCTGTAGACGTGTGAGCAAGCCAACTAGTTTGCTGGCTGTTTGGAGGACAAGTGAGCTGACTAGTTAGCTGGCCTGATGGAAAGAGAATGAGCCCTCTAGTTAGCTGACCAGATAGCTGAGTTGCTAGCAGACTTGTTAGCTAAGTAACTAACTGATTTGCTAGGTGACTTGAATAGCTAGCTGACTACATAGCTGACTATCTAGCTGACATAAATAGCTAGTAAAGAATGTAACTAAATCTCTAGCTTGCTGACTTAACTAGCTAGCAATCTGACTAGAGGCTAACTGACTTAACTATCTAGCTGAGTAGCTAGCTGTCTAACTAGCTG
>NW_007196161.1:0-416 GCF_000164805.1 Carlito syrichta | reverse complement strand
TTGAATAGCTAGCCTGCTGGCTAGCAAGCTGATATATCTAGCTAGCTACTTGCCTAGCCATCTGGTTAGACAGCTGACTAAATTAGCTGACTTAAACAGCTAGCCAGTTGGCTAGCCAGCTGACTAAACACACTGACATCACTAGCTAGACTTGTAGCTATCTAGCTGACTTAACTAGCTAGTAACATGCATTGCCCATTAGCCAGCCAGCTCTCTTAACTAGCTAAATTAGCCAGCTAGCTAGTTGGCTAGCCAACTGACTTAACTAGCTTGCTACATAGCTAGATGTTTGACTAGCCATCTTACTTAACTAGCTGTGTTAACTAGCTAGCAAAGTAGCTGCCAGCTGACTTATTTATTTAGCTAACTAGCTAGCTACCTAGCTAGCCAGCTGACTTAAATAGTTATAACCCACT
>NW_007196160.1:0-312 GCF_000164805.1 Carlito syrichta | reverse complement strand
CTACCCACCCATTAAAAGTAGACTGAATTAAGAAAATATACATGTACACAATGGAGTATTTTACAGCTATAAAGAAGAAAAAAACATGTACTACATAGCAAATTGGATGGACTTGGAGATCATCACACTTATCTGTCACAGAAACAAATAACTGAATACCACATGTTCTCACTCATATGTGGGACCTGAACATAATCACATTAGCACAAGGGAGAGATTGGCAATCACTGGTCACTTCCAGGGAAGAGAGGCAGGGGTGTTAAAACACAAAGGATGCCTGGTCCCAATGCAGAGTAAATGAAGCCAGATGCG
>NW_007196159.1:0-842 GCF_000164805.1 Carlito syrichta | reverse complement strand
GGCATATTAATACAGAAATACAGTGCTGTGCTTTCAATACCATAACACTACCAGCCAATCGTTACCAGCAGACACTTAATATGCAGCTACTCAAATTTAATATTAATTTATTAATAATGAGTCACTTTTATTTTCCCAGTCACAACACTCACATTTAAAACAAGACACAGAACACTTCCAACTTCACAGAAAATCTGACTAGAGTGTATTTAAAATAGAAGTCAGTAATCCAAAGTTTGAAATCCCATATAACTTTTAATTTAGTAAATTATTTATAAATATTGTACGGGACAAAAAATACCACAATGAATATTAAAAATTATATATGAATCACAAGAAAAATAAAGTCTGTCTTGTCAAAAATGTATTGTCTTAAATGTATACACTACAAAAGAAGAAAGCATATTTTGAAATATCTGAAAATTCATAAAAGAAATTTAAAATAGGAAATTTGACATTTACTGACATTAAATACAAGCAAAATAGTAGAAGGAAAACAATAAATAGTACAAAATCATGATGTAGAGCAAAATTACAGTGGAAATGTATAAGGGCAAAAAATATTTCACTTAGCTGAAAGCCGGGCTCGGTGGCGCAGTCTGTAATCCCGCGCCTTTGGGAGGCTGAGGTGAGTGGATTGCCTGAGTCCAGGGGTTTGAGACCCGCCTGGGAAGGCGAGACCTCATCTCTACAATAAATCAAAAACATTAGCCGGGCACGGTAGCGTGCGCATGTAGTTCCAGCTACTTGGAAGGCTGAGGCGGAAGGATCGCCGGAGCCCAGCAGGTCTAGGCTGCGGTGGCCGGGAGCAGCCACTGCACTCCAGTCTGGGCGACAGTGAA
>NW_007196158.1:0-763 GCF_000164805.1 Carlito syrichta | reverse complement strand
CAGGATAATCTCCCTATTTAAGGTCCATTAATTCTCCTTTGTCATGTTAACATAGCATATTCACAGAGATTAGGATGTGGACATATTGGGGGACTGTTCTGTCTAGCACATACTCTAATAAACACTCTCTCACAAGCTTCTTACCCCTTTACCTATAAAACTGTACTTCATAGCCCCTATCCTAAAATATAATTCTGGAGCAAATTTCCCTCTCAAACTGTGATCTCGTTCCTTCCAAACTTCATCTTCTCAGAAATAATATCTGATGTAGTCTCTCCTTAGTTGCTTACTGCTTGTCTCCTGGAACTAAAAAACCTGAACCTCCCAAATGATGAGTCCCCTGCTCACTTTCCTGGCCAGCTCTTCTGTGTCCTTTGACACTGTGGGTTCCCCTCCTTGGCTCTTTAGTATTCCTCTCACCTGTCTGCTTCTGAATCTCCTTTTTTCTCTTCTTCCTCTTGTTCCTAGAAGGCTTGGTCTTCAGTCAGCTATCATCCACCAATAATCTGATCTGCTCCCACAATCTTAAGTTTGAGCCTCATGCTAAGGAGTCCTAAAATCTACAGCTCTTGATCTGAGCGCTTTTCTTGATCCCTAGTGTGAATGTTTTTTTTTTTTTTTTTGAGACAGGTCTCATCACTGTGACTCAGGCTAGAGTACAGTGGCATGATTATGACTCTCACCACAGCCTCTACCTCGTGGCTCAAGTGATCCTGCCTTAGCCCCCCAAGCATCTGGGGGTGAACCACTGTGCCCGGCTAAT
>NW_007196157.1:0-777 GCF_000164805.1 Carlito syrichta | reverse complement strand
TCAGCTCGCTAGCCAGCTGGCTGGTAAGCCAGCTAATTAAATTCAAGTGGCTTGCCTACTGGCCAGCTAGGTAGCTCGCTACTTTAGTCAGCTTACTAGTCATTTGGCAAACTGGTTAAGTCAGCTAGTTATGTCAGCTGACTAACCACCTGGCTAGTTAGGTAGCTAGCTAATTAAGTCAGCTGGCTAGCTGGCTGGCTACCTAGTTAGTGAGTTAGGTCAACTGATTAGAGAACTGGCTAGCTAGGTTGCTAGCTATTGAAACCAGTTTGCTAGCCAGATGGCTATCTAGTTAAGTCTGCTAGTTACGTCAGCTAGTTAGTCGGATGGTTAGCTAGGTGACTGGCAAGTTAAGTCAGTTGGTTAGCAGGCTTGTCAGGTGGGTGGCTGGCTAGTTAAACCGGCTGGCTAGCTGGTTGACCAGCAGGGTGCCTTGCTAGTTAACCCGACTGGGTATCTTAGTGTCCAGCCAGCAGGCTGTCTAATTAAGCTGGCTGGATAGACAGCTGGCCAGCCCGATATCTGGCGAACTGGCTCCCTTGCAAGTTAGCCAGCCACGTAGCTAGCTACTTAAACTAGATGGCTAGAAGTGTAGCCAAACATTTGGCTAGCTAGTTAAGTCAGCTTGCTAGTCAGCTATCCATCCAACTTGCTAGGTATCTACTTAAGTCAGCTAGATATCAAGCTAGCTAGTTAAGTCAGCTAGCAAGTCAGGTAATTATTCGATGAGCTAGTTAATTCAGCTAGCTATACATCTTGCTAGTCAACTAGCTAGCG
>NW_007196156.1:0-729 GCF_000164805.1 Carlito syrichta | reverse complement strand
CGACAAACAGCAGCCTATCCCATCCCCCCTAGGCAAATCTTCAGACCTTATTAAGTGTCTTTTATAAAAATTCACCCCTTACAACACTATGTTTACCAGCCTAACCCTCCTTCCCCTATTAATTTTAACCCACCTCAACGGTGAATATTACAAACCTCCATACAACAGATAGCCAAAGTCACCCCATTTTCCTGGCTCTCAGTAGTCCAACAGGGAGCACGCTTTCTCAACTACTCAAAGCTAGGCAACTTTTCTAACTGTTTCCTATGTGCAGCCCTCAGTCGCCCCCATTTATGACAGTACCATTCATAGGAAATCTTACCACCTCCTGCACACAAAATCCTACTGTTCATCTCCCCCCACTATCAGGAATTCCCCTCTTCATAACCTCAACTCATCCATCACTTGTCAACGTTACCTGTGCCCCACTTGGCTTCTTTTTCTGATACAACGACACTCTTCCCAATACAAAAGTCAACACCTTGCCCCTAAACATCACTTAACTTTTCTTTTAGATATGTTCTCTTCCAGGTTCTCTATTTACCTCCACAGTCTACTCCAAGACAGCTGGTTACTACCGCCCTTGGGCCCAATGAAAGACTAGTCGGAACAAGTCGCCATTCTACACTTATAAGGAACTTTCATAAAACTCTCGCCTTCAAAAATCTTCACCTTCAGTGCCTACCTCTGGACCCTATTCTGGCTGGTTCTGTGCCCTTCCCCCACCTC
>NW_007196155.1:0-422 GCF_000164805.1 Carlito syrichta | reverse complement strand
AGCATCATCCTTCTCAGACCGGGAAATGACAATATGGAAATTCATATGGAAATATAAATGAGCACAGACACATGAAAAAGTGCTCAGTCTCACTCATCATCAGAGAAATACAAATCAAAATCACATTGAGATGCATGACAAGATGGCAACAGGGCAAGTCAAACTGTGAAGATCTCCACAAAGAGTGGCTCCTGAGGGCAGTTCCATGCACCTCCGTGGCTGCTGCCTACACAGGGGGTGGCTGCTATAGTCAGTCATATACAGCAAACTGCCTCCAATGCACTATGGACTCTGCAGGGGATTGCTGCTGTGGTAGTTACTGGGTGATGAACAGTTGCTGTCTTTTCAGCTCTTGGCTCTGTCCCTGGGGAATTCCCAGCTCCCTTATCAACCCCAAGCCACCCTCAGCACACCAAGCTGCA
>NW_007196154.1:0-1021 GCF_000164805.1 Carlito syrichta | reverse complement strand
TATAACTCCAGCCAAACTTTTGAACTAGCACTCTTTGTAAGTGGCTGGGTACCTTCTCAAAACTTCTCTGCAAAGTGAACTGCTTCCTGTTTCCTTGACTGACAACTGACAGAACCCTCTCTGAAGAACACCCAGGCATCTAGGGAGGGAAAGACTGCAAATTCCTTCAACAGAGACTAACCTGCTTTTGCCTTTTCCATTCCAGCAGTCATCCTCATTGCCATTTCCTGCAGCCATCCTCTCATCATTGCAAACATTGCTCGGAAGAGAGGACCAGAATTTCTTGGCCTGTTTCAGTTTCTCCTTGACATCAGTAACCAGTCGGTCCAAACTAGTGCCAGCTGCTGTGGTTGGGCGTTCCTCGGGATGATACGGTCTGAAGCGAGCACTGAAGGCACCTTCAGAGATGGAACGAGAAATCCGTCCAGCTGGGAGAGGCTTAGGGGGTCCACATCCCTGGAAAACCTTCTGAGACACTTGCACACTATTATCCTGCATGTTCATAATAGCATCAGAAATCTTCACATCGATGGGATCCATGACCGATTCAATGTTGAAAGGACCCTCTAGCCTCTCTGCTACCATCAGCATAGCATCTATGAAATTGTTCCACTCAAAATCGAGATCCCCTTGGTTGGCCAAACAGCCTCTCATGATGTTTGGGCAGTAGTTGTAACATGGCTTCACAGTCACAAGACCCTGGCAGTGGGAGCAGTAGATCATCTTCAACAGGGCATGGGTACACTGGGCTGTGGGATTTACCACAGAGACTTTGCTCACGACATCTCTTGCAACGGCTAAGCCTTGTGCAAAAGTACGGGCTGCTACAAATGCACGAGTCACCTGCAGCTTCAGTTTTCGAGGGACGTCTCCAAAGGGCTTCAGCTGCTCGGTATACTTGCTCACACATTCCAGATACTCATCTGTAAAGTGGTACTGGGAGTTCACCAGGCGGAACATCCGTTCCAGAAGGCGTGCCCAGAAGTCATTTAGCATTTCTTCCAGGTTCACATTTCCCACC
>NW_007196153.1:0-684 GCF_000164805.1 Carlito syrichta | reverse complement strand
ACCCGCCTGGGCAGCGAGACCTCATCTCTACAATAAATTAAAAAATCAGCCAGGCGTGGTAGCACATGCCTGTAATTCCGGCTACTCAGAAGGCTGAGGCAGAAGGATCACCAGAGCCCAGCAGGCGACGCTGCGGTGGCCGGGAGCTGCCACTGCACTCCTGTCTGGGCGACCAAGTGAGACTTCGACTCAAAAAAAAAAAAATTAAGTTTAATTTTTTAAATAGATGAGGTCTCACTATGTTGCCCAGGCTGGTCTTGAACTCCTGGACTTCAATGATCCTTTCTCCTTGGCCTCCCAAAGTGCTAGGATCATAGGTGGAAACCACTGCATGCAGCCACTAATACTAATACTAGTACTAATACTAATACTTGCACTAATACTAGCAGTAGAACGAATACTAGTACTAATGTTGATAAGGACATTTCCTTTCTGTTCTTCCGGGGAATGGGCTGAATCAGCACCTTTTCTCTTGTTAACGGTGCTACTGTGCAAGGGGAGAAAGTGGAGTAAAAACCATTTGGTAAAAACCAGGTAGGTTCAGGCCTGCTTGCTCCACTGTCTGACTGTCCAGGCCCTCTGTGTCCTGATCCACAGTCCAGTCCATTCTCTCCCAGGTTCACGGTTCTCATCTCCCAGAGATGCACCAAAGAGAAAAGTGTCACAAAAAAAAGGATGACAGTG
>NW_007196152.1:0-941 GCF_000164805.1 Carlito syrichta | reverse complement strand
GTTCTTAGTGCTTATGTTTCATACACATTGGAAAGAGGTGGGGAAGAGGTTAAGCTATTATAGTAGGCTGGGCGTGGTGGCTCACACCTATAATCCCAGCACTTTGGGAGGCTGAGGTGAGAGGATTGCCTAAGACCATGGGTTTGAGACCAGCCTGGGCAACTTGCTGAGACCTTGTCTCTACAGTAAATAAATAAAAAATTAGCCGGGTGTGGTGAGCGTGCCACTGCACTCCAGCCTGGGTGACAGAGTGGGATTCCAACTTAAAAAAAAAAAGTCATAGTAGGAAAATAGTAGCATGGTTCTAGTCTAGAATTTCCTCCTGATCCACCAGCATCAAGAAGGTAATTGAACATGACCTGTTCAATAAAATCGTGGACTTTGCAGCAAATTGGATGGACGTGTATACCATCATACTTAGTGACTTTTCACAGAAACAAAGAACTGAATGCTGTATGTTCTCTCTCAAAAGTAGAACCTGAACATTAATCATATTAGCGCGTGGGCGGGATCAGCAGTCACATGGCACTGTCACTGGAGGAAGGAAGGGAGAGGGACCGTAACATCACAAAGGGCACCGGGCCCTATATCCGGGGGGTGAGGGCCAGTTAGGCCCAGACTCCCTGCGTGCAGCCTCCATGTGTCCTTAGTCCTTACTTCTACCTCCACATCTCATAAAGTTTAGTGAAAACTCAAAATAAAGCAAAGTCACTCTTTAAAATGTGGCATCCCTCGCGGCTTACGCCTGTACTCCCAGCACTTTGGGAGGCGGAGGCGAAGGACTGCCTGAGCCCAGCGGTTCGAGACCAGCCTGGGCAACTTGGTGGGCCCTCCTCTCTCCTCTCTACAATAAATACAAAAGTGGTCGGTCGTGGTAGCGCACGCCTGTAGGTCCAGCCACTTGGAAGGCTGGGGCGAAAGGATCGCCTGAGCCCAGCAGG
>NW_007196151.1:0-673 GCF_000164805.1 Carlito syrichta | reverse complement strand
TCAGCTGACCAGTTGGCTCACTCGCTGACCGACTAGTTAAGTCAGCTCACCTGTGTGCTCACTCGCTGGCTGACAATTTAAGTAAGGCAAACAGTCGACGGACTAGCTGGTCAACTTTTTAAGTCAGCTAACCAATAGGCCGACTAGTAAAATAACCAGCCAAATCTTTACCCGAACTAACTATGTGGCCAACTTTTCAGCCAACTATTTAACCCAGCTAACTAGTCGGCTGACAAGACGGCCGACTTGTAAACCAGCTAACAAGTCAGCCGAATAGTCAGCCAACGTGTCAAATCAGATAAGTAGTCATCCTCATCGTCCACCAACTATTTAAGTCACCTTGGTAACTCATCAGCCAACTAATTAAGAGAGCAAGTTCACTCGTTTACCAAAAAGTTAAAACAGTTAGCTAACACGTTAACCAACTCGTTAAGTCAGCTAGCTATCACGTTAGCCAACTAGTTAAGTCAGCTGGGTAAGTGAGTTAACTAATTCGCTAGCAAGCTAAGTAAGCTAGTTAAGACAGCTAGGTCACTAGTTAGCCAACTATTTGAGTCAGCTACTTAAGCCTGCTACCTAAATAGTTTGCTAACAAGTTAAGTAAGATAGTTATTCAGCTAGCTAGTTAGTTAACTATTTAATTCAGGTAGCTAAGTCAGATAGCTAACTAGTT
>NW_007196150.1:0-556 GCF_000164805.1 Carlito syrichta | reverse complement strand
TTGGCTGACAAGACGGCCGACTTGTAAACCAGCTAACAAGTCAGCCGAATAGTCAGCCAACGTGTCAAATCAGATAGGTAGTCATCCTCATCGTCCACCAACTATTTAAGTCACCTTGGTAACTCATCAGCCAACTAATTAAGAGAGCAAGTTCACTCGTTTACCAAAAAGTTAAAACAGTTAGTTAACACGTTAACCAACTCGTTAACTCAGCTAGCTATCACGTTAGCCAACTAGTTAAGTCAGCTGGGTAAGTGAGTTAACTAATTAGCTAGCAAGCTAAGTAAGCTAGCTAAGACAACTAGCTCACTAGTTAGCTAACTATTTGAGTCAGCTACTTAAGCCTGCTACCTAAATAGTTTGCTAACAAGTTAAGTAAGATAGTTATCCAGCTGGCTAGTTAGTTAACTATTTAATTCAGGTAGTTAAGTCAGCTAGCTAACTAGTTAAGTCAGCCAGTTAAGCCAGCTAGTTAAGTAGTTGTCAGCTAGCTAAATCAGCTAGTTAAGTCAGCTACCTAATTTAGTCAACTGTTTAAGACAGCTAGCTAGGTAGT
>NW_007196149.1:0-354 GCF_000164805.1 Carlito syrichta | reverse complement strand
TGAGCTCAGGAGGTAGAGGCCATAGCGAGCTATGATAGTGCCACTGTACTCCAGACTGGGCGACAGAGCCAGGCCCTGTCTCTAAAAAAAGAAAAACTACAAACTGAACCTTTGACAGATATTGTCAGTTTTCTTTCTAAAATAAGTATGTCTTTTCAAAAATTTACTGTAGAGACGAGGTCTCACCATGTTTCCCAGGCAGGTCTCAAACCTCGAGGCTCAGGCAGCTCTCTCGCCTCGGCCTCCCAAAGTGCTGGGATTATAGACTTGAGCCACCATGCCCGACCTTAAGCTTGTTTTTTTACCTCAAGGTTGGTGAGCAGTACCTTCTGACAGAAATTTGTCTCAAGATTC
>NW_007196148.1:0-817 GCF_000164805.1 Carlito syrichta | reverse complement strand
CAAGTTGGATAGCCAACTTGCTTAACTAACTGACTTATCTAGCTAGCCAGCTGACTTAACTAGCTGACAAATCTAGCTAGCTACCTAGTTAGCTAGCTGACTTAACTAGCTGATTAACTAGATAGCTGCATAGCTAGCTATCATATAGCTAGCTGACTTAACTAGCTAGCTAGCTGAAATATCTAACTGACTTTACTAGCAAGATTCTTAGCGAGCCAGCTGACTTAACTAACTTAAATAACTAGCGAGCCTCCTGACTGCCTATCTAATGCAACTAGCTTTTTAAGTAGCTAGCCAGCTGGCTAGATAACTCACTTAACGTACTGACTTTACTAGGTACCCAGCTGGTTAGCCAACTGACTAAACTAGCTGACTTTAGCCTGCAGCCTAGCCAGCTGACTTAACTAGCTGAATTAACGATCAGTCAGCTGACTAGACAGCAGATTTCAATAGCTATCTACCTAGCTAGACAGATGGATAGCCAACTGACAACTAGCTGACATAACTAGCTGAATTAATGAAGGAGCCAACTGGATAATCAGCAGAATTCACTAGCTATTTGCCTAGCTAGATAATTGGATAACCAGCAGAATTAACTAGCTGACATAACTAGATAGCCTAATGGCTAGCCAACTGACTTACTAGCTACCTACCCACATAGCCCACTGGATTGCCAGCTAACTGAACTACCTAACTACTCAGCTAAACTGCTGGCAAACAAGCTGACTTAAATAGGGGACTTAACTAGCTAGCAAAATGGCTAGCCAGCTAACTTAACTAGATAGCTACCCTGATAGGAAGCTGGCTATCCAGTTGA
>NW_007196147.1:0-540 GCF_000164805.1 Carlito syrichta | reverse complement strand
ATCAGCAGATTTCACTAGCTATTTGCCTAGCTAGATAATTGGATAACCAGCAGAATTAACTAGCTGACATAACTAGATAGCCTAATGGCTAGCCAACTGACTTACTAGCTACCTACCCACATAGCCCACTGGATTGCCAGCTAACTGAACTACCTAACTACTCAGCTAAACTGCTGGCAAACAAGCTGACTTAAATAGGGGACTTAACTAGCTAGCAAAATGGCTAGCCAGCTAACTTAACTAGATAGCTACCCTGATAGGAAGCTGGCTATCCAGTTGACTTAACTAACTAACTAGCTAGTCAGCTGATTTAAATAACTACCTAGCTAGCTAACTTAACTAGCTAGCTGCCTAGCTAGCCAGCCAGCTGACTTAAATAAGTACCTAGCTAGCTAACTGACTTAACTAGCTAGCTACCTAGCTAGCCAACTGACAGGCCAGCTGACTTAACTAGATGACATAACCAGCTAGCCAGCTGGCAAGCTCTCTGACTTAACTAGCTGACTTAACTAGCTAGCCACCTGGCTGGCCAGGTGAATT
>NW_007196146.1:0-498 GCF_000164805.1 Carlito syrichta | reverse complement strand
GTCTCCATTCCATTCCATTCCTCTCCTTTACTTTCCTTTATGTTCCATCCATTCCACTCCACTACATTCAGTTGCATTTCATTCCTCTCCATTCCATTCCTTTCCATTCCATTCAATTCCATTCCTCTCAATTCCATTCCATTCCTCTCCATTCCATTACATTCCTCTCAATTCCATTCCATTCCATTCCACTCTATTCATTTCCATTCCATTCCATTCATTCCTTTCCCTTCCATTCCATTCCATTCTTTTGCATTCCATTCCATTCTACACCATTCCATTCCAGTCCTCCCCATTCCTCTACATTCCATTCCTCTCCATCCCTCTGCATTCCATTTTTTACCATTCTGTTCCATTCCTCTCTATTCCTTTCCTCTCCATTACAATCCATTCCATTCCACTCCATTACTCTCCATTTCATTTCATTCCAATCCACTCATTTACATTCCATTCCTCTTTATTCTACTCCATTCCTTTCTCTTCCTTCCCTCTCCATTC
>NW_007196145.1:0-1542 GCF_000164805.1 Carlito syrichta | reverse complement strand
AGGGGCATTGAATGGAATGGAAAGAAATGGAATGGAAAGGATTAGTATGTATCGGAAATGAGTGGAAGGGATTGTACAGGAATGAAAAGGAATGGATTGGAAACAATGGAAAGAATGACATGAAATGGAGAAGAATGCAAGGAAATGGAGAGAAATGGAATGGAATGGAGAGGAATGGAATTAAATTGAATGGAGAGGAATGGAATGGAGACGATTGGAATGCAAAGGATTGGAGAAGAATAGATTATACTTGAATGCAATGTCATGGAATGGAAAGGAGAGTAAATGAATGTAAATCAATGGAGAGTAGTGGAAAGGAATGGAATGGAATGGAACAGAAAAGACAGCAACAGAATGGAGTAGAGATGAATGGAATGGAATGGAGAGGAATGAAATGGAATGGAATGGAAAGAATAGTAATGGAATGGTTGGGAAAGGAATAGAGACGATTGGAATGCAATAAAATGGAGAGGAAAGGAATATACTGGAATGGAATGGAAAGGAGAGAAAGGCAGTAGAATGGAATGGATTGGAATGGAGAGTAATTGAGAAAATGGAATGGAGTGGAATGTATTGGCATGGAGATGAAAGGAGAGGAATGGAATGGAGTGGAATGGATTGGAATGGAATGGAATGGAATGGAATGGAGAGGAATGGAATGGAGAGGTATGGAATGGAATGAATTGGAATGGAAAGGAAGGAATGGAACGGAGAGGAATGGAATGGAGAGGAATGGATGGATAGAAATGGAATGGAGAGATATGGAGTGAAATCGAATGGAAAGGAATGGAATGGAGTGGAATAGTATGGATTGGAATGCAGTGGAATGGAACGATGAGGAATGGAATGGAATGAATTGAAGGCAAATGGAATGGAACGGAGAGGAATGCAATGAAATGGAGAGAATTTGAATGGCCTGGAGAGGAATGCAATTGAATGGAATGTAGAGGAATGGAATGTAGACGATTGGAATGCAATGGAATATAAAGGAATGGATTATACTTGAATGTAATGGAAAGGAAAGGAATAGAATGCAGAGGAATGGAATGGAGAGGAATTGACAGGAATGGATTGGAGTGGAAAGCAATAGTATGGAAAGAAGATGAATGGACTGAAATGGAGAGGATTGGAATGGAATGGAGTGGAATGAAATGGAAAACATGGAATGCAATAGAATGGAGAAGAATGTAGTGAATTGGAGAGGAATGGAATGGGGAGGAAATGAATGGAATGGAATAGAATAGAGATAAAAGGAATGTAATGGAGAGGAATGAAATAGAATAGAATGGAATGGAATGGAATGGAATTTAATGGAAGCGAATCGAAAGGAATGAAGAGTAATGGAATGGAGAGGAATTTAATGGATTGGAATGGAGACGATTGGAATGAAGAGGAACGGAATGGAGCTCAATGGATAGGAATGGAGAGAAATGCAGTGGAGAAGAATGGACTGGAATTGAATGGAGAGGAATAGATTGGAGAGGAATGCAATGAATGGAGAGGAAAGGAATGGAGAGGAATGGAGAAATATGGAATGAAGAG
>NW_007196144.1:0-863 GCF_000164805.1 Carlito syrichta | reverse complement strand
CCTGTTTTTGTTTTTTTGCTCAGGATTGTTTTGATGATTCGTGGTAGTTTATGTGTCCATATGAATTCTTGTATTGTTTTTTCTAGGTCTGAGAAGAATGTTGCTGGTGATTTGATGGGCATTGCATTTAAGCTGTAGATTTCCTTAGGTAGAATGGACACCTTAACAATGTTGATTCTTCCAATTCATGAGCATGGAATATTTTTCCACTTGTTTGTGTCATCTTATATTTCTTTGAGTAGTGTTTTGCAGTTTTCATTGTAAAGGTCTTTCAGGTCTCTGGTTAAGAAGATGCCAAGGTATTTCATTTTTTGTGTGGCTAGTTTAAATGGAATTGTACTGTTTATTTGGGTTTCTGTTTGCTTATTATTGGTGTATAGAAATGCGATTGTCTTCTGTACATTTATTTTACACCCTGAGATTTACAAAAAATCCCTTATCAATGCAAGGGGTTTTTTGAAAGATTCTCTTGGGTTTTCAAGATATAGAATCATGTCGTCTGCAAAGAGGGAAGCATGATTTCATTTTTTCCTAATAGAATACCTCTGATCACCTTCTGTTGTCTGATTGTTCTAGGTACGACTTGCGAAACTATGTTGAACAGGAGGGATGAGAATGGGTATATTTGTCTTGTACCAGTTTTCAGGGGAAATGGTCCCAATATCAGTCTGTTTATCAGTATGCTGGCTGTGGGTTTCCCAGAGATGGCTCTTGCTATTTTGAGGTATGTTCTATGTATGCCTAGATGTTTCAGGGTTTTCATAAAGGTTAGGGTAAGGGTGAGGGTGAGGGTGAGGGTGAGGGTGAGGGTGAGGGTTAGGGGTTAGGGTGAGGGTGAGGGTGAGGGTGAGGGTGAGGGTGAG
>NW_007196143.1:0-330 GCF_000164805.1 Carlito syrichta | reverse complement strand
CATTTCATCTTTTTCAATTCCTTTTCATACTTTACCATTGGATTCCTCTACATTAGATTTCATTCCTCTCCATTCCATTCCTCTCCATTCCATTCCTAACCAATACATTCCATTCCACTCCATTCCATTTCATTCCTCTCCATTACATTCCGTTGTATATCTTTCAACACTTTTCCTCTCCATTCGATTCCATTCCATTCAATTCCTATCCTATCCATTCCATTCTGTCCATGCCATTTATATTTTCCAGTCCATTCCATTCAATTCCATTACTCTCCATTCCATTCCATCCCATTCCATCCCATCCCATTCCATTCCATTCCATTCCAT
>NW_007196142.1:0-488 GCF_000164805.1 Carlito syrichta | reverse complement strand
CCAGCTGTCTAGTCAGCTGGGTAGCTAGTTAAGTTACCTACTAAAGTCAGCTAGCAAGTCAGCTGGTTAGCTATATAACAAGCTAGTAATTCAGCTGTCTACCAAGCAGGCCAGCGATTTAAGTCAGCTAGTTAAGTCAGCTGGCTAGCCAGCTGGTTAGCTAGGTAGCAAGCTTGTTAAGTCAAATGGCTAGCAAGCTGGCTAGCTATTAAGTCAGCTAGTTAAGTCTGCTGACTAGCCAGCTACCTAGCTACATCGAGAGCTTGTTAAGTCAGTTGGGTAGCCAGCTGGCTAACTAGATAAGTCAGCTAGCTGTGCCAGCTTGCTAGCTGGTTGTCAACTACTTAAGTTAGTTGGCTAGCCAGCTGAATAGGTAGGTACCAAGCTTGTTAAGTCAGCTGTCTAGCCAACTGGCTAGCTAGTTAAGTCAGCCAGTTAATTCTTCGGGCTTCCCAGCTGGTTATGTAGGTAGGTAGCTAGTTGAGTCA
>NW_007196140.1:0-555 GCF_000164805.1 Carlito syrichta | reverse complement strand
ATATCAGGAGAGAGAGAGAGGGTAGAGAGATTGTTTAAAAGGCATTTGAGAGGAGAATCGGCCGGCAGAGAGGATGAGCCCCCCATAGAGAACAGGCAGACCCAATGGGGCGTCCCCCGAAGAGTCAGCTGTCCAAGAAGTGTGGCTGTGGCAAAGTCTGTCGTCATAGAGGTTTGGCACAGCCAGGGTTCTCCTGGAGAACCGAGGGGTCAAGGCACTAGCACTAGGATTTCCCGAATCAGACAGAGAGCACTTGACCAGGGCGGCAGGTGGGGAGTATCTTTACTGCCAGTCGAACAGAGTTTGACGTGGGAACCCTTTAAAATCTGCTGTGGGCCAACAGGCGTGACCCGGCACCCGTGGGATTCCTTAGGGAGGGGGGAAAGAGAGGGAGAGAATTTTACCAGAACTGCTGTGGGTTAGCAGCCGTGGGGTCCCTGGGGCCCGGGTTAGCAGCTGTGGGGCCCCTGGGGCCCGCTGCGACCCGGCAGCTGCGGGAGTTTTTAAAGTTTGAGAGAGATAAAGGAGAAGAGGAAGGCTTTAGGGTCTGCGGTG
>NW_007196139.1:40125-49648 GCF_000164805.1 Carlito syrichta | reverse complement strand
CAAAAAAAAAAAAAAAAATTAGCCGGCGTGGTGGCGTGCGCCTGTAGTCCCAGCTACTTGGGAGGCTGGGGCAGAAGCAGCATCGCCTGAGCCCAGGAGTTCGAGGCTGCCGCAAGCTATGATCGTGCACTCCAGCCTGGACGACAGAGACCCTGACTCAAAAAAACAAAAAACCCAAATGCATCAGAATCTGAACATCTCCAAGTCCAGGGATTGAAAATCACTCAGTCTTGTTTGTACCCAGTAGAATTCAGCAGGGCTGGAAGGGCCTCATTCAATCTTAATTCCAGGAGTTTCTAGCCTGGAGTCCTTGGAATGTTTTCTTTGGAAAAGTTTTTGAGATAATTGTAGATTCACATGCAGATGTCAGAAGGAATGCAGAGAGTTTCCTTGTACTCTTTATCCAATTTCCCCAGCAAGGGTAACCTTTTTGCAGTCTTGAAAGATGTTTGGTTTGATTTGGTTTTGAGTCAGAGCCACACTCTGTCACCCAGGCTGGAGTGTGGTGGCACGATCACAGCTCACATGGCCTTAAACTTCTGGGCTCAAGTGATCCTCCGGAGTAGCTGGGACAACAGGCGCACACCACCATGGCCAGCTAATTTTAAAATGTTTTTGTAGAGACGGGGGTCTCACTATGTTGCCCAGGCTGACCTCAAACTCCTGGTCTAAAGCAACCCTCCCGCCTTGGCCTCCCAAAGCTCTGGGATGACAGGTGTGACCACCATGCTCGGCCCGGAAGAGGTTTTGAGGGGTGTCCCCGAGTCCCAAACTATCTGCAAAACTGGGAGTAAATAATATTATGGATATTTCTTCAAATCTGGCCACAGTCTGTGTCCTCGGCCACGGTTCCCAGATGGGTAATCTGAAGCCAGGAGGAGCAGGGGCAGGCGGAGGTGGGTCTCGGGAGGGGGCGGGCGAGGGAGGTGGCGCTGGAGCGAGCACGTGCGCCCCGGCCGCCCCTGCAGGAGTCCCAGGCCTCGTGGCTGGACGCCGTGGTGCCCCACCTGGCCGAAGTCCTGCAGCTGGAAGACACGCCCAGCATCCAGGTGGAGGTGGGGGTGCTGGTGCGCGACTACCCAGACATCAGGTGAGAGAGCGCCCTTGCCCCCCGCCCCCCCCGCGCCCGCCCGCCCGCCGGCGAGGTCTCCCGGTGGCCTTGGCATCCGTGCGCGCATTTCCGGGCGAGGGCGGGAGGCGGCGAGCGTGTCTGACGGCCGTTTCCTGCTGGGACCAGGGCATTATTAATACGATTTCCCTCCTTCTCCTGCCGCCGCCGCCGCCGCCGCCGCCGCCAGGGCTCGCAAACAAACAGGCGGCCACAGGAAGCCCCGGGCAGGGGGGGCGCGCGGGCCGCCCGGCGGCAGGAAGGGCCGGCCCGGCAGGGGAGCCGCGGGGGACACGGGGACACGCACGGGCATGGGCGCACACGCACTGGGAAGGCCTCGCGCAGGCGCCTTTCGGGTCCTGCTGGGCCGCTTCCTCCCTGTGTGACCTTCTCCAGCCTCGGTTTCCCCATCCGTCCCATCCGGTTGATAAGGCTCTCGTCGTGGGATTACTGGCGGATTTATTACCATCATCCTGGTGGTCATCAGCAGCTGGTAGTAATACCAGTTCCTGTCTACTGAGTCCTTTTTTTTCTTCTCCCAGTTAGGGTCTCACTCTGTCGCCCAGGCTGGGGTGAAGTGGCATGATCATGGCTCACTGCAGCCCCAACCTCCTGGGCTCAGGTGATCCTCCTGCCTCAGCCTCCTATGTAGTTGGGCTACGGGAGCGCGCCACCACACCTGGCTGGTTTTTTTTATTTTTTGTAGAGACCAGGTCTCCTTGTATTGCCTAGACTGGCTTGAGCTTCTGGACTCAAATGATCCTCCTGCCTTGGCCTCCCAAAGTGCTGGGATTACAGGTGTGAGCCACCGCACCCGACCTGACTCCTTATTTTGACCTAAACACCTTATGTGCTCACTCTATAAGTAAGAGGTATAATTGAAGTTTTTTTAGGAAATACTAACTGTAAGTTACTCATCTGAGACGGGCAGACATTAAGCTGCTTCTCCCAAATATCACAGCCAGCAGGTGGCAAGGCTGGGACTTGAACCCAGCAGTACACTGGCTCTGAAGTGCACCAGAAGTCCCCACACCACACTGCCATCTGTGAGTGCTGGATGGTGGTGGTCGTGGCGGCGGTGGTCATGGTGGTGTTGGAGGCACCACTGTCCTGCAGTGCTATCCGGGCAGACACAGTCTACACCTGGAGATACAAAACTCTCTGGAAATAGGAGTGAGGTGTGAGAGGGTTTTGGTTTCAAGGTTGAGGTGCGGGTTCTGGAACTGATTCAGGGGAATAGGGTCCTGTCTTTGGGAAGGCACAGAGCCCTGGAGTCTCGTGGGGTCCCAAGGGGTTCTGGTGTTCCTGCTGATTGGAGTTCCTGAACTGGAATCTTGGATTGCAGATCAGAACTTGAATCCTGCCAGGTGCAGTGGCTCACGCCTGTCACTCCAGCACTTCGGGAGGCTGAGGAGAGAGGAGTGCCTGAACCCAGGGGTTCGAGACCAGCCTGACAACTTAACAAGACCTCGTCTCCACAATAAATCAAAAACTTGGCTGGGTGTGGTGACGCACGCCTGTGGTTCCACTGCTTGGAGTGCTGAGGCGGAAGGATCGCCTGAGCCCAGCAGGTCAAGGCTGCAGTGGCCGTGAGCATGCCACTGCACTCCAGTCTGGGTGACAGAGTGAGACTCGAAGCCAAGCACAAAACAAAAACAGAACTTGAATCTGCACTAAAGCCTGAAGAGTTCTCTGCTTGGGCTGGGTTTGGGAACTGTGTTTTGGAGCTAGGCTGAGCTGGAAGTTCCTTGAGCCAATGTGGGACGAGTATTTTGAGCCGTGAGGATTCCAAACCCATGGGACGATGAAGACACTGAGCTGGGAGGAGGGTGGTCGTGAGGAGGTGAAGGCCCCAGAGCTCTGTTTGAAATGAATGTTCTTGAAATGAACATTGAGTTCAAAATCTCGAGTTGCAACGTGGTGGTGCTTCAGGAGTGGAGTTTTGGGTCAGGGATCTGGAGCTGACATGGCAGTGAAGAGGAGGGTCCTAGTGTGTTGGATTTAGGGGTGAGGGTTGCTGAGTAGAGCTGGTTTGAGTTGTGACAGCTTCTGGTTGGAGTGAGGGTCTCCCTAGGGGAATTTTCATCTTGGGGAGGGATTCGGGGGGGGCATGATTCTGGGAATGGGATGGGGTGAAGTGAGCGTTCCAGGGCCCAATTTGGGGAGGGAAATTCTAGAATGGGATCTAGGCTGAGAAGTCTTGAATTCTAGATGAAGGCTCTGGGATTTTGGTGGTGGGGAAGCTTCCAGACTGGGCCTTGCGGGAGGTGAGAGTTAAGATGGGAGTATGGGCAAACACTTCTGGACTAGATCTCAGTGATGATTGTAGGGCTGTTTGGGAAGAAAAGGAAGATGAAGTGAAGGGATCACTGTCAGGCCCAGGGCTTCAACAGGCGTGAAGGCACCAGGTTGGAAATGTAGGAGATGCTGGGCCCGGTGGCTCACACTTGTAATCCCCGCACTTTGAGAGACGGAGATGAGAGGATTGCCTGAGCCCAGGGTTTCGAGACCAGCCTGGGCAACTTGGCGAGACCTCGTCTCTACAAGAAATCAAAAAATTAGCCGGGTATGGTGGCGCACACCTGTGGTTCCTGTTACTTGGAAGGCTGAGGCAGGAGGATCTCCTGAGCCCAGCGGGTGAAGGCCGCGGTGGCCATGAGCCTGTCACTGCACTGGGTGACAGTAAGACTCTGACAAAAAAAAAAAAAGAGAGAAGGAAATTAAATTTAGGAGACATCTAAGCGACTAGAGGATGAAGATTGAAAGTTAATTTTTATCAGGAGCCAGGCATGGGGTGAAAAAGAAAATTCCCAGGCTGGGTTTGGAGGTAGGGGTTCTGGAACTGAAGGCAACCATCTGGAGAGAGCTGGGAGGTGAGGCCTGGATGGGGGAGTGGATTGGAAGGGAGGATCTGGAAGGGTCACAAGCCTCCAGAGCTAAGGCGGGTTCTGGGGAAGGTGGGGGTCAGGATGGTGCATGGTGTGCGGACATGCCTTGGTCCGGGAACCCCCACTCACCTCTCTCCCTCCCCCCCAGGCGGAAGCACGTGGCGGCCCTCCTTGACGTCCGAGGCCTGCGAAACACGGCCGCCCGCCAGGAGATCCTGGCCGTGGCCCGGGACCTGGAGTTGTCTGAGGGGGCAGCCCCGTCACCCCCTCGGGACCGTGCCTTCTTTGCAGACATCCCCGTGCCCCGCCCTTCTTTCTGCCTCGGCCTCCCTCTCCTCCTGGGCCGCCTCCCCGTCTCCCGGCTGGCCAGGCCCAGTGTGGCCTGCCTGCCCCGGCCCCGGCCCCAGGCCCAGCGCTGAGGCTTTCCCCGCCTCCCCGCCTCAGTGTCCCCCATCTCTGCTGCTGACAAGCCGTCCTCCCAGATGGCCACCCTCCTGACTCCCCGCCTGGGACCGCAGACCCCCGGGGTGGAAAGACCCTCAGAGATCTTCTCACCCAACCCAAACGACCCGTACAGAAGGGAAACCGAGGCCTGAGGAGCAAGGACGTTCCCAAGGCTGCACAGCCCGGCTTCCCCCCCCCACCACCATAGCGCAGCATGGCGGGTGGCGTTCTGGAAGGCTCTACAGAAATATCCCAGTGCCTCCCCCTTTTCCCTCACCTCAAGGTCTGGCCCAAGTCCAATGTATTAAGGAATGTTCGATACTTAGAATAAAGAGGTTTCTATTTAACACAAGGAAGGGCTGAGTCCCAAGTGTGTGTGGGGGGGGGAAGGACCGGGGGCAGGGCCCAGGGCCAAGGGCTTCTCACACGCCCAAAGCCGGGCTGGGCTCCAGCTCTTGGGCAGGACAGGGCACTGGAGGTCGAGGAGGCTGCACCGGCCAGGAGCTGCGGCCGGCGCATTTGCACCAAGGCTCCGGGCTGTGTGGCTCTGAGGCAGGCCTTGGCCACTCTGAGCCAGCAGCCCTCGTTCTCCATCTCAGAGTGCCCATCCTTTTCTGGGTCCGACGATCCTGTCTTGGCACGTCCTCCCCATCCATCCTCAGGCGGGAAGCCGCGTCAAGAGAGGAAGGAGGTTGGGGAAGGGCCGGCGGCATCCTGGGCTGATGCCCTCTGGGGTCAATGCAGGGAAATCTAAGGGTGGGAAAATTCCCAGGCCTGTCACCCCCAGCCCCACCAGATCCTGGTCCCCATGGAGACCTTGAGGTCACTGCCCTGCTGACCCCTGCCCCTCCGGCCTGGGCTGGACAGCGCATGATGGATGCTTCCTGGTGTGTGGGTTTTTGTTGTTGTTGTGTGTTTTTTTTTTTTTTCCTGAGAAGTCAGAAAGAGGAGGCAGCCAGGGGTCAGCCCTGGGGCTGGGGTTGGAACCTCACGCACGCATGTTGGAACTGAGGGTGGCAGAGATTCGGGACTCTCGGTGCCCAGGGCTGTGTGACCCTGGGCAGGAAACTGCCCCTCTCTGGGCCAGAGTTCCTGCCTCTCCCTGGGAATTGCCTAACCTCTCTTTGCCCAGGTTGGGGTAAGATGTCCAGAGGATGTACCTTTCTCACTTCACCCTCCAAAACTGTCATTGTGAATGTCGTCGAGATGCAAAAGAGCAAAGAAGGAGTTAACAACGTGTTGCAGTTTATAGGCATTTATATATTTATTGGTTTTTTAGAGACTGTCTCCCTCTGTCGCCCAGGCTGAAGTGCAGTGATGCGATCATAGTTCACTGCAGCCTCAAACTCCTGGGCTTAAGCGATCCTTCTGCCTCAGCCTCCAGAGTAGCTGGGACTCCAAGCACACGCCACAATCCTCAGCTGATTTTTAAATTTTTTGTAGAGATGAGGTCTCACTGTGTTGCCCAGGCTGGTCTTGAACTCCTGGGCTCAAGTGATCCTCCTGTCTTAGCCTCCCAAAATACTGGGATTAGAGGTGCCAGCCACTGTGCCTGGCCCATGGGCTATTGCATTAAATATGTATTAACCTCAGTTCTTTTCAGATTTTGGTCCCCCATGTAAAAACAGATTTATTGACCTATAATTTGCATAATAGACAATGCATCTATTTAAAGTGCGCAATTGAATAGCTCTTCTTCTATTCAAAGTTGTACGACTGTCACTTGTATAGAACACTTTCTTTCTTTTTTTTTTTTTTTGAGTTGGAGTTTCACTCGGTCGCCCAGACTGGAGTGCAGTGGCTGCTCCTGGCCACCGCAGCCTCGCCTTCTGGGCTCCAGCATTCCTTCCGCCTCAGCCTTCCGAGTAGCCGGAATTACAGGCATGGGCTACCACGCCCGGCTGATTTTTTGATTTACTGTAGAGATGAGGTCTCGCTGCCCAGGCGGGTCTCAAACCCGCAGGTTCAGGCAATCCACTCACCTCAGCCTCCCAAAGGTGTGGGATTACAGGCTGAGCCACTGAGCCCGGCTTGTAGAACACTTTCATTACCCCATAAAGAACTCCCACACTCCTTAGCCGTGGCCTCCCCAATCCTTCCATTCCCCCGTCCAATCCCAGGCCCTGGCAACGACTAATCTATATTTTTGTCTCTATGGATTGGCCTATCCTGGATGCCTCATGCAAACTGGATCATATAATATGGGGTCGTCAGTGATGAACTTCTTCCACTTAGCATGACATTTTCAAGGTTCATTCACATTATAGCCTGTGTCTGTCTCATTCCTTTTTATGGCCAAATAATATTCCACTGCCTGGATAGATATACCTCATTTTATTTATCCGTGTATCTGTTGATATGGACATTAAGGTGTTTCCACTTTTTTTTTTTTTGAGTCAGAATCTCACCCTGCACCCAGGCTGGAGTGCAGTGGCGTGATCACGGCTCATTGCAGCCTCGACCTCCTGGTTTCAGGTGATCCTTGTGTCTCAGCCTTCGAAGTTGCTGGGACTACAGGCTTATGTCACAAAGTATGGTTCATTTTTTAATTTGTTTTTTTTTTGTAGAGATGAGGTCTCGTTAAATTGCCCAGTCTAGGCTTAAGTCATCCTCCTGCCTTAGCCTCCCAAAGTGTTGGGATTACAGGAGTGAGCCACCAGGCCAGGCTGTTTCCACTTTTTGACTCTTGTGAATATGGTGCTGCATTTTTCCTAAGTTGCAAAAGTTTTCTTGGGCCCCTGAGAATCTGACTTGTAAGCTTCAGTTTCCACTCTTGTAAAATGGGGGTGGAGGGGTAGCCCCTAGCAGCTACGTGTATTGAGCACTTAGTGGATGTCATGTACCCTGTCCCTGTTCCTGTGGATTCACTCTGTACCCTTCTTAACAAATTCACAGGGGGCGGTGGGTTCCAATCCCAACTCCACCCTCCCCTGGCTGTGGGGCAGGGTGGGGTTGTTCTGTTTACCGGGCACCCATCCTATGCAAGGCGCTTGTTGAGTGTGTTCTAAACGCAAAGCATCTCCTGGCTGTGACCTTGGCTTTGTTCTCAGGGAGGAAGCAGCTCAGGGTTGAGCACAGCAGGTAGCCTCAGGATGTTAGAGGCCAATGCTGGGATTTGAACCTCGATCGGACAGATTCTTCTTTTTTTTTTTTTTTGAGTTGAAGTCTCACTCTGTCACCCAGACTGGAGTGCAGTGGCACGCTCCCGGCCACCGCAGCCTCAACCTGCTAGGCTCCGGCGATCCTTCCACCCCAACCTTCCAAGTAGCCAGAACTATAGGCGCGCGCTACCATGCCCGGCTAATTTTTAAAAATTTATTGTAGAGACGAGGGCTCACCAAGTTGCCCGGATGGGTCTCGAACCCGCGGGCTCAGACAATCCACTCGCCTCGGCCTCCCAAAGTGCTGGGATTACAGGCTGAGCCACCGAGCCCAGCCTGGACAGACTCTTAAGACCTCTCAGCCACTGTCTACAGAGTTCCCTGTGTGTCAGGTCAAACGCGTGCCTAACTTGCTGCCTGGTCCTGGGCCACTCTCCCCACCGCCCTAGGAGACGGATGGTGTTATCGTCCCTGGGGCATGGATGAGGTCCCCAAGGTCCTGACAGTCACTTTGTCATACGGCTAGGAGATATAGGCCTGTCATGGGGAAGGGAGGAGATGGAGCCAGATGGGGAGAGAGGCCCTCTACTCACACAGGCCATGGCCATTGTCTAAGGTGAGAGAAAGAAGGGAGGAGGGACACCACGAGGTGGCCACACCTGCGGTACCTGCCAAAGGACCCTCTGCTCAGCTGAGGTTGATCCAGCTGGGATCAGGAAGATTCCACCTTCATCAAAAAGTGAAGTTGCAGCCAGGCTCGGTGGCTCAGCCTGTAATCCCGGGCCTTTGGGAGGCTGAGGTGCGTGGACTGCCTGAGCCCACGGGTTCGAGACCTGCCTGGGCAGGAGAGACCTCATAGCTACAATAAATCAAAAAAATTAGCCGGGTGTGGTAGCGTGTGCCTATAATTCCAGCTACTTGGAAGGCTGAGGCGGAAGGATCGCCAGAGCCCAGCAGGTGAGGCTGTGGTGACCGGGAACGGCCACTGCACTCCAGTCTGGATGACCGAGTGAGACTCCAACTCAAAAAAAAAAGTGAAGTTGCAGCCGGGCTCGGTGGCTCAGCCTGTAATCCCGCCCCTTGGGAGGCTGAGGTGAGTGGATTGCCTGATCCCGCGGGTTCGAGACCTGCCTGGGCAATTTGGCGAGATCTCATCTCTACAATAAATCAAAAAATCAGCCGGGCATGGTAGCGTGCGCCTGTAGTTCCAGCTACTCGGAAGGCTGAGGCAGAAGGATCACCGGAGCCCAGCAGGTTGAGGCTGCAGTGGCCGGGAGTGGCCACTACACTCCAGTCTGGGCGACAGTGAGACTCCAACTCAAAAAACAAGATACATTGGGTGAGACTATGTGAAAATAGGGAGGATGTATCGGTTCCATTTTCCTCTTTTTTTTTTTTGTTTGAGTTGGAGTCTCACTCTATTGCCCAGATTGGAGTGCAGTGGCCGCTCCCGACCACTGCAGCATCGACCTGCTGGACTCTGGCGACCCTTACGCCTCAGCCTTCCAAGTAGCTGGAACTACAGGGGCGCGCTACCACGCCCGGCTGATTTTTTGATTTATTGTAGAGATGAGGTCTCACCAAGTTGCCAGGCGGGTCTCGAACCCGCGGGCTCAGGCAATCCACTCACCTCAGCCTCCCAAAGGCGCCGGATTACAGGCTGAGCCACCGAGCCCGGCTCCATTTTCCTCTTGAGGACCTCTGGGATATGGTGAACTGCAAGGTGAGGTCTGTGGTCCAGGTGAGGGATAGAGCTCAGCACACATGCCCTCTCCTGCAGGAAGCACTCCCTAACTTCCAGACAGGGTCAGGCACCTCTTGGTCTCCCCCAAGCTTCCCTACTCCAACCATGACCACTGTGGATGATAAATGTGTCTTCATGCTGGGCTGTCAGTCCCACAAGGGTAGGGCCAAAGCTGTTGAGGTGACCACAGTGTCCCCAGTACCTCTCCACAAAAAGTTGGGCATAGAGGATGAACTCG
>NW_007196139.1:38520-40015 GCF_000164805.1 Carlito syrichta | reverse complement strand
GGAATCAGGGAGGGAGGGATGGATGGAATGAATTTAGAGGAATAAAAGGATTGGGGGCTCAAAGGGAACCCAGGTCAGCGATGGGACTCAGAGCCCCCTGGGTCCCAGACAGGGGGTGGAAACTTAGGGGCAGAGAGGGACATCAAGGCTCCAAGCGGGCAATGGAAACTTGAGCATGGAAGAGGTTCCCAGACAGGGACCAGGTCTCAAGAAGGGAGATGGAGACTCAGAGGCGATGGAGTCTCAAGGAGAGAAGGAGGCCTCAGAAGCCTCCTGGGCTTAGAGAGAGAAATGGGGCCCAGCCTGGAGTGTGGATGCTCATGAAGCGGGTGGGGGTGGCACAAAGCCTGGGGGCTCAGGAAGTTCTCTCCTTTATCCTCTTCCTCTCTGTAGACAGCGAGTCCCACGCGCCTCTCCTCCAAGTGGATCGACAGCTTAGATCTGGATGGCTGGTGTAGGGTCCCAGACTTTGAGCAGGCACTAGACACCTTTGGCCTCTCCCCCTACACCTCCAGGTCTCCCTACACCCTCCAGATGCTTGGGTGGGGCTGACCTGAGCACAGAGTTTGATGGAAAATTGCTTGCCTGGGTCCACAGCTCCTCAGAAAAGCTTTGGGATGCAAAGAAGTTCTGAGCCCCTCCACCCCACCCCCCACCTCTGGGCTGGAGATAGAGGGGAGAGGGAGGGAGGTATCCTGGCCCCTGGTGCCTCTCCTTCCTGGAGTTTTCTTGCCCATTGTCTTTTGGAACCTAAGAGCAACTTGACCTTTTTTTTTTTTTTGAGTTAGAGTCTCACTCTGTCGCCCAGACTGGAGTGCAGTGGCTGCTCCCGGCCACCACAGCCTCGACCTGCTGGGCTCCGGGTGATCCTTCCGCCTCAGCCTTTCGAATAGCTGGAACTACTGGCGCGCGCTACCACGCCCGGCTAATTTTTTTGCTCAGGCAATTCACTCACCTAGGCCTCCCAAAACACAGGATTACAGGCTGAGCCACCGAGCCAGGCTAAGAGTAAGTTCTTAAACTTTGTTTTTCTTTTTCAAAATTACAAGTCCTTTATTTTTCCATGTATCTTTTTTTTTTATAACAGTTTCTCATTCTGTCTTCCAATCTGGAGTACTGTGGCCCAATCATAGCCCACTGCAGCCTCGAATTCCTGGGTTCAAGTGGTCCTCTTGCCTCAGCCTTCCTGGTAGCTGGGTCTACAGTCATGTGTCACTGAACCTTGCTAATTAAAAAACAATTTTTTTTTTTTTTTTTGAGTTGGAGTCTCACTCTGTTGCCCAGACTGGCTCCGGCGATCCTTCCGCCTCAGCCTTCCAAGTAGCCGGAATTACAGGCATGCGCTACCACGCCCGGCTGATTTTTTGATTTATTGTAAAGATGAGGTCTCGCTGCCCAGGCGGGTCTCGAACCCGCGGGCTCAGGCAACCCACTCACCTCAGCCTCCCAAAGGCGCGGGATTATAGGCTGAGCCACCGAGCCCTGCTTAAAAACA
>NW_007196139.1:37723-38131 GCF_000164805.1 Carlito syrichta | reverse complement strand
ATCCACTCACCTCAGCCTCCCAAAGGCATGGGATTACAGGCTGAGCCACTGAGCCCGGTTTGATTAGAATCTTATTGTAAATTTGGGGAAAGGTGACTTTATTACTACTGAATCTTCTCATCCAAGAACAAGGTATAACTTTTCATTTATTTAGATCTTTAATTTCTGTATGCAGTATTTTGTAATGCTTAGTGTATAGGTCTTACACAAATTTCCTTAAATTTATTTCTTAGTATTTTATTTATATATGTGTATATATATTTTGAGTTGGAGTCTCACTCTGTCAGCCAGGCTGGAGTGCAGTGGCATGCTCATGGCTACTGCAGCCTTGACCTGCTGGGCCCAGGCGATCCTTCCACCTCAGCCTTCCAAGTAGCTGGAACCACAGGCATGTGCCACCACGCCCGG
>NW_007196139.1:23105-37639 GCF_000164805.1 Carlito syrichta | reverse complement strand
TTTTTTTTTTTTTTTTTGCAGAGACAAGGTCTAACCAAGTTGCCCAGGCTGGTCTTGAACCTCTGGACTCAGGCAATCCTTTTGCTTCCATCTCCCAAAGTACTCAGATTATAGGCATGAGCCACCATGCCTGGCTATTTTGGTTTTATATTATAAGTTGTATTGGTCTTTATACCCATTTTTCAGTCATTTATTGCTTATAGGTAGAAATGTAACTGGTTGACCTTCTGTCCCACAACCTTGATACATTCACTTCTTAGTCCTAGTTGTTTTTTATTTTTGTAGATTCCTTTGGATTTTTGTGTGTGTGTCTGGGCGTTGGAGTCTCACTCTGTCGCCCAGACTGAAGTGCAGTGTCACCCTCCCGGCCACCGCAGCCTCAACCTGCTGGGCTCCGGCGATGCTTCCGCCTCAGCCTTCCGAATAGCCGGAACTACAAGCGTGCTACCATGCCCAGCTAATTTTTTGATTTATTGTAGAGATGAGGGCTCACCAAGTTGCCCGGGCTGGTCTCGAACCCATGGGCTCAGGCCATTCACTCACCTCGGCCTCCCAAAGCGCGGGGTTACAGGCTAAGCCACCAAGCCCGGCCTGATTCCTTAGGATTTTTACATAAATTATTACATGTTTTGCAAATAAAGATAATTTTATTTCTTTCTTTCCAGTCTGTGTGTAGGTTTTCCCCTTGCTTATTGTACTTATCGAACAGAAGTATTAGGAGTAGACATCTCCTGAGCCCGGGGTTCGAGACCCGCCTGGGCAACTTGGTGAGACCTCATCTCTACAATAAATCAAAAAATTAGCCAGGCGTGGTATCACGCACCTGTAGTTCCAGCTATTTGGAAGGCTGAGGTGGAAGGATCGTCGGAGCCCAGCAGGTCGAGGCTGCGGTGGCCGGGAGCGGCCACTGCACTCCAGTCTGGGTGACAGAGTGAGAAAGGAGTAGACATCTTTGCCTTATTCCCAAGCATTTAGTCTTTCACTATTAAGTGTTATGTTAACTGTAGGGTTTTTTTGTAGATGCCCTTTATCAGAATGAAGATTCCATCTATTGCTTGATGAGAGTCTTTTGTTTTGCTTTGTTTTTTAGTCAGGAATGGACTATGAAATTTGCCAAATGCTTTTTATATATCCTTTGTGTAATCAATCTATTTTCTCCTTTATTCTGTTAATGGGGTAGATTACTTAGATTGGATTTTGATTTTTTAAGGCTAAACCCCACTTCATCATGATGTATTATCATTATTATGTCTTGCTCGCTTTGTTTTGCTAATATTTTATTATTTTTGCATTCACATCCATAGGGGATATGAAAAAGAACTAGATAAAATTCAACCCCCTTTACACTAGGAAAATAAGGAAAATTCCTCAACATGATAAAGGGTAAATATGAAAAACCCAGGTAGCATCATGCTCAATGGTGAAAGGCTGAGAGCATTTTCCGAAGCTGAGGCTTAAGACAAGGATGTCTGCTTTCACCACTTTCATCCAACACAGAACTGAAGTTTCAGCCAGAGCAATTACGCAAGAAAAATAAATTATTGGAAAGGAAGAAATAAAATCATCTCAGATGATTGCAGATGACATGCCCTTACATTTAGAAACCTCTAAAGAATCCACACCAAAAAAAAAAAAAATCTGTAAGAACAATTAATTCAGCAGTGTTACAGAATAGAAAATCAACACACAACAAAAAATCGGTTGTACATATATCCACACTAGCAGGGAACAATCCAAAAAGATTATTAAAAACACAATTCTTGTAATCCCGCGCCTTTGGGAGGCTGAAGTGAGTGGATTGCCTGAGTCCACGGGTTTGAGACCCGCCTGGGCAACTCGGTGAAACCTCACCTCTACAATAAATCAAAAAATTAGCCGGTGTGGTATCGCGCACCTGTAGTTCCAGCTACTTGGAAGGCTGAGGCGGAAGGATCACCAGAGCCCAGCAGGTCGAGGCTGCTGTGGCCGGGAGCGGCCACTGCACTCCAGTCTGGGCGACAGAGTGAGACTCCAACTCAAAAAATAAAAATAAAAATAAAATAAAATAAAAGAAGACTTAAATTAATGGAACGACATCCCATGTTCATGCACTGAAAGACTTAATATTGTTAAGATGACAAAACTATCCAAAGTGATCTACAGATCCAGTGTAATCCCTATCAAAACCCCAAATATATTTTTGCAGAAATAGAAAAATCTATCATAAAATTCATATGGAATTTCAAGGAATCCCAAATAGCACAATCTTGGCAAAGAAGACCAAGTGGGAGAACTCAGACTTCTCAGTTTCTTTTTCTTTTTCCTTTTTTTTCCTAGCCCCTGGAGTGTCTCAGCTTCAGAATCTCGCTTTCTTCCAGCAGCTCTCCTGGCTTAGTTAGCTCCATCGGCTGGCGAGCCAGCCTCTGGGATGCACAGCTCTTTGGGTGCCCAGGAAGAATGAGAGACACGGACAGCTGGAAAGTGAGAAATCAGGATTTATCGAAAGGACAGAAAAGCTCCCACAGTGGGAGGGGAACCGAAGGGGTTGCCCATACTTCCCAGTTTCAAAACAGACTACAAAGTGCTTAGCCTCACTCATCATCAGAGAAATACAAATCAAAACCACACTGAGATGCCACCTAACCCCAGTAAGAATGGCCATCATTAATAAAACAAACAACAACAGATGCTGGCGGGGATGCGGACAAAAGGGAACCCTTCTGCACTGCTGGTGGGAATGCAAACTAGTGCAACCTCTTTGGAAGACTGCGTGGTGATTTCTGAAAGTACTAGAAACTGACCTTTCGTATGACCCAGCCATCCCCCTACTGGGAAGGAACTCAAATCATTCTACAAAAAAGATACCTGCACACGCATGTTTATTGCAGCACTATTCGCGATAGCAAAAACGTGGAACTAACCATGCTGCCCATTGAAACTGAACTGGATAAAAAAAAAAAGTGGTGCATATACACAATGGAATATTATGCAGCCATAAAGTAGGACAAATATATGGGCTTCACAGAAACTTGGATGGATTTAGAGTCTATCATACTCAGTGACCTATCACAGAAACAAAGAACAGAGTACCACATGTTCTCACTCATAAGCAGACCCTGAACATGTACCATAACACTGTAAGAAAGGAATTGTCAATAGCAGGAAATGGCCAGGGTGGGGGTGGAGGGAGACACAACATCAATAAAGGAACCTGATCTCAAACCAGGCAAAGTGGGGACTAAAGGGAGGCCCAAACTTTACCTGTACAATGACCACTTGTATACCTAATCCTGAATTGTACCCCACATCTTTTAAAATAAAATAAAATAAAATAACCCAAAAAACTGACCACAAAGCTACAGTAATCAAAACAGTGTGTACTGGAATAAAGACAGGAGATCAATGGAATGGAATAGAGAGCCCGGAAATAAACTCTCACATCCATGATCAAATAATGTTTGACAAGGATGCCAAGACCAGTCAACGGAAATAAGGCAGTCTGGGACATGGTGCTGGGAAAACTATATATCAGTGTGCAAAATAATGAAATTGGACTCTAACCTAATGCCATATACAAAAATTAGCTCAATATGGATCAAAGACTTAAATGAAAGAGTCAAAACTATAAAACTCCTAGGAGAAAACATCAGGTAAAATCTTCATGACCTTGGATTTGGCAATGATTTCACAAGTATGAAACCAAAAGCACAGCAATAAAAGAGAAAAAAATAAATAAATTGGACTTCATCAAAATTAAAAACGTTTTTTGCATCAAAGGACACTACTAAGAGAGTGACAAGACAGTCCATAGAATGGGAGAGAAATATTCCCTTATATATGACAAGGGATTAATTTTTAGAATATATTTTTAAAACCCCTTACAAGTTAACAATGAAATAATAAACAACTGAATGCAAAAACAGGGTAAGGACTTGAATAGACATTTCTCTAAAGACAGTATAAAAATGCATGCCTGGAGCCGGGCTCGGTGGCTCAGCCTGTAATCCTGCGCCTTTGGGAGGCTGAGGTGAGTGGATTGCTTGAGCCTGTGGGCTCGAGACCCGCCTGGGCAGGCGAGACCTCATCTCTACAATAAATCAAAAAATCAGCCGGGTGTGGTAGTGCACACCTGTAATTCCGGCTACTTGGAAGGCTGAGGCGGAAGGATCGCCGGAGCCCAGCAGGCCCGGCCACCGCACTCCAGTCTGAGTGACAGAGTAAGACTCCAACTCAAAAAAAAAAAAAAAAAAAAAAAAAAAAGCATGCCTGTAGTCCTATCTACTTGAGAAGCTGAGGCAGGAGGATTCCTTGAACCCAGGAGGTCGAGGCTGCAGCGATCTATAATCACATCACTACACTCCAGCCTAGGTGACAGGCGAGATCTTGTCTCTAAAAAAAATAGCCGGGCTCGGTGGCTCAGCCTGTAATCCCGCGCCTTTGGGAGGCTGAGGTGAGTGGATTGCCTGAGCCCACGGGTTCGAGATCCGCCTGGGCAGGCGAGACCTCATCTCTACAATAAATCAAAAAAATTAACCGGGCGTGGTAGCGCGCACCTGTAGTTCCAGCTACTTGGAAGGCTGGGGCAGAAGGATTGCCGGAGCCCAGCAGGTGGAGGCTGTGGTGGCCAGGAGTGGCCACTGCACTCCAGTCTGGGCGACAGTGAGACTCCAGCTAAAAATAAATAAATAAATAGATAAAAATAAAAAAATAAAGGCTGGGCTTGGTAGCTCAACCTATAATCCCAGCACTTTGGGAGGCCAAGGTGAGTGGATTGCCCCAGCCAGCAGGTTCAAGACCAACCCAGGAAACTTGGCAAGACCTCATGTCTACAATAAATAAAAAATTAGCCGGGCATGGTAGTGCATGCCTATAGTTCTGGCTATGGAAGAATCGCTGGAGCCCAACAGGTTGACGCTGGGGTGGCTGTGAGTGTGCCACTGCACTCTCCAGTCTGGACAATGGAGTGAGATTCCAACTAAAAAAAAAATTAAAAAATTAAAAAGAGAAATAAATAGACCAATAAACCCATGCTTGACATCATTAGTATTTAGGGAGACACAAATCTAAAGCATAGTGAGATGCCACTTTACAACTAGTAAGATGGTTATAATAATAATAATAATAATATAAAATAAATATTATCTAAGATGTGAAAAAATTGGAAGCCTGTAAAATGGTGCAACCCCACTGTAGAAAACAGTATGACAGTTCCCCATTATGTTAAACATAGAATTATCACATGACCCAGCAATTCCATTTCTGAATATATATCAAAAAGAATTAAAAGTGGCCGGGTTTGGTGGCTCAGCCTGTAATCCCGCAATTTGAGAGGTCGAGGTGAGTGGATTGCCTGAGCCCACGGGTTTGAGACCCGCCTGGGCAACTTGGTGAGACCTCATCTCTACAATAAATCAAAAAATTAGCCGGGTGTGATAGCACACACCTGTAGTTCCAGCTACTTGGGAGGCTGAGGTGGAAGGGATCGCCACAGCCCAGCAGGTCGAGGCTGCGGTGGCTGGGAGCATGCCACTGCACTCCAGTCTGGGCAACAGAGTGAGACTCAAACTCGAAGAAAAAAAAGAATTAAAAGCAAGAACTCAGATACCTATATGTCAATGCTCATAACAGCATTATTCACAATAACCAAAAGGTGTGAACAACCCAAGTGTCCATCAACAGACAAATGGATAAATAAGATGTGATACATTCATGCAATCAAATCTCATTCAGCTACAAAGAGGAAGGAAATTCTGACACATGCTACAGTGTGGATGAACCGTGAAAATACTATGCTAAATAAAAGAAGCCAGACACAAGCTGGGTTCAGTGGCTCAGCCTGTAATCCCGCGCCTTTGGGAGGCTCAGGTGAGTGGATTGCCTGAGCCCGCGGGTTCGAGACCTACCTGGGCAACTTGGCAAGACCTAATCTCCACAATAAATAAAAAAATTAGCCAGGCGTGGTAGTGCACACCTGTAGTTCCAGCTACTTGGAAGGCTGAGGCGGAAGGATCGCTGGAGCCCAGGAGGTCGAGGCTGCGGTGGCCGGGAGCGGTCGCTGCCCTCCAGTCTGGGCCACAGAGTGAGACTCCAACTCAAAAAAAAAAAAAAGAAGCCAGACACAAAAGAACAAATATTGTACGATTCTACTTATACAAGGTATCTGGAATAGGCACATTTACAGAGACAGAATGTTGATGAAATGTTACAGGGGGCCAGAAGATGCGAGGGTGGGAAATTATTGCTTAATGGGTATAGTGTGTCTATTTGGGATGATGAGAAGGTTCTAGAAATAGATAGTGGTGATGGTTATAAACATTATGAATGTTGCTAGTGTCATTGAACTGTACACTTAAAAGTAGTGAAAATGGTAAATTTTATGTTAGGTAGTCAATCTCCAATCTCCCAGGGCTCTTTTTCTTTTCTTTTTTTTTTTTTTTTAGTTGGAGTCTCACTCTGTTGCCCAGGCTGGAGCACAGTGGCACATTCATGGCCACCCCGGCCTTGACCTGCTGGGGTCTGGCGATCCTTCCACCTCAGCCTTCCAAGTAGCTGGAACTATAGGCACGTGCTACCATACCCAGCTTATTTTTTTGATTTATTCTAGAGATGAGGTCTCACCAAGTTGCCCAGGCTGGTCTTGAGCCCCTAGGCTCAGGCAATCCTCTTGCCTCAGTCTCCCAAAGACCTGGGATTACAGGCTGAGCCACCGCGACTGGCCAGCATAATGTTTTTAAGGTTTATAATATTCCACTGTGCAGATAGACCACATTTTACTTATGCTGATGGACATTTGGGTTGTTTCTCCTTTTTGGCTATTGTAAATACTGCTGCATGAGCTTTTATGTACAGGTCTTGTGTGATTATACATGTTCATTTTCCTAAGGTATATACCTAGATGTGAAATGGCTGGTTTAGTTTTTTGAGGCACTTCCAAACTGTTTTCCAAAGCATCTGCACCATTTTACATTTCCAAAAGCAGTGTGTGAGAGTTCCAGTTTCTCCACATCATTGTTAATATTTGTCTGTCTTTTGTATAATAGTCATCCCAGTGGGTGTGAAATGGTATTTCAATGATTTCTGCACTTATCTTTGTTGCTTATTTTCTTTTTCTTACGTTGGATTTAATTTATTCTTCTGCTAGCTTCTTGAAGGGGAAGCTTAGATGATTTTAAATATTTTCTTCCTTCCTCTTTCTTTCTGACAAATAAAATTTGTATCTATTTGTGGTATACAACATGACGTTTTGATATATGTATACATTGTGGAACAGCTAAATCTAGCTAATTAATGTATCCATCACCTCACATACTCATCATTTTATTGTGGTGAGAACATTTGCAATTACTCTCTTAGCAATTTTCAGGTACATAATACATTGTTGCTAGTTCAATCACCATGTTGTACAATGGATCTCTTGAACTGATTCCTCCTCTTTGAAATGTTGTGTCCTTTGACTAACATCTCTCCAAACTCCCTTTTCTTCATTTCTAATTAAGCATTTTAAAACTGTAAGTGTAGACTTACAGGCTCATCGGTGACTCAGCCTGAGTCGGTGGCTCAGCCTGTAATGCCAGCACTTTGGGAGGCTGAGGCTAGTGAATTGCCTGAGCCCGCAGATTCAAGACCAGCCTGGGCAACATGGCAAAACCTAGTCTCTACAATAAATTATTTTAAAAATTAGCTGGGTGTGGTAGCTAATATTGTTCTGGCTACTTGGAAGGCTGAGGGAATGATTGCCGGAGCCCAGAAGGTCAATACTGGGGTGGCCATGAGTGTGTCACTGCACTCCAACCTGGGCGACAGACTGAGACTTCAACTCAAAAAAATAAAAATAAAATAAAACATTTAAAAAAACCTGTAAATGTCCATCTAAGCACTAATTTATCTCATGCTTCCTATTTTGGTATATTGTATTTTCTTTTTCTTTCAGGTTTTTTTTTTTTTAAGAGATGAGGTCTTGCTATATTGTCTGGGGGTGGTCTCGAACTTCTGGCCTCAAGCAATTCTCCTGCCTCAATCTTCTAAAGTGCTGGATGGTGTGAGTCACTGTGCCTGGCCTCATTCAATTTTATAGTTTGTACTTTCTCTTTTGATTTCTTCTTTGACCTCTGGGTTATTTACTTTCCAAATACTTGTGGGTTTTTATGAAATATCTTCATTTTATTGATTTCCGTTATGGTCAGAGAACAAATTTTGTAATATTTCAATCTAGTAGACAGTATTTAGTTGTCTTGGCTTTTTTTTTTTTTTTACCCAATCTGCCAATCTCTGCCTTTTAATTGGAGTGCCTAACCCATTTACATTTATTTGTAATTATGAAAATAATTGGGCATAAGTTTACCATCTCGCATGCTGTTTTTTATGTGTCTTTTTTTGTATTTTACTCCCCAGTTGCCCCTTCTCTGCCTTCTTTTAGCTTAATTTAATAAAATTGTTGTCCTCCACTTTATTTCCTTTTTGGCTTCTTAGTCATACCTTTAAAAAAATTTTTTTTATTGGCCAGACATGGTAGCTAATGCCTATAATCCTAGTACTTTGGGAGACCAAGGCAAGAGGATTGGTCGAGCCCAGGAGTTTGAGACCAGCCTGAGTATCATAGTGAGACCTCATTGCTATTAAATAATAATTTTAAAAAAGCAAAATAATTAGGTATGGTGGCGTACATCTGTAGTCCCAGCTGCTCAGGAGGCTGAGACAGAAGGATCGCCTGAAGCATGGAGATTGAGGCTGTGGCGAGCCAGAATTGTGCCACTGCCTTCCATCCTGGGCAACAGGAAGAGACCCCAACTCAAAAAAACAAAAAAAATCAAAAACTTTTATTATGGTGTCATAGGAAGTTGCAAAAAATAGTACACAGTGATGGGTACCCTTTACCTATCTCCCCAGATGCTAATATCTTACATAACTATAGTACAATATCAAAATAGGGCATTGACATGGGTACAGACTTAAGACCTTATTCAGATTTCACTAGTTGTACTCTCTTTTGTGTGTGTGCATGTGAGTGTGTGTAGCTCTATGCAGTGTAGATCTGTGCAATCATCACCACAATCAAGATTCAGAGCCATTTCATTGGCTGAGTGCGATGGCTCAAGCCTGTAATCCCAGCACTTTGGGAGGCCGAAGTGAGGGGATTGCCTGAACCCACAGTTCGAGAACAGCCTGGGCAACTTGGCAAGATCTCATCTCTACAATAAATGATTTTGTAAAAAAATTAGCCTACAGTTCGGCTACTTGGAAGGCTGAGGCAGAAGGATCACCTGAGCCCAGCAGGTTGATGCTGGGGTGGCTGTGAGCATGCCACTGCACTCCAGTCTGGGTAATAGAATGAAACTCCAACTCAAAAACAAAACAAAACTATTCCATCAACACAAGAATTTCCTTCCCTCTTGCTGCCCCTTTATAGTCAGCAGCTATATCATCCTGAAAAATATTTGGACTTCTGCTTCTAGCCCAAGTAAAGGAAAAGGGTCTAGATTTACCCTCCTACCTGACAAAGACAAAAACAAAAACAAACAAAGAAAAAACAAACAAAGAAAAAAACAAACAACATGTATGAAACAATGGTTCAATTGTTTCAAACATTCAAGACATTGACTATCAGGTAAAGAGGGCCCAAGATCCAAGGTGAGCCCTACAATTGGTCAGGTTCATTGCCAAAGATGGAAGAACCTAAGTTGATCCCAGCAGAAACTGGGTTATCATCACTACGTTGTACAACGGATCTCTTGAACTGATTCCTCCTGTCTGAAATTTTGTGCCCTTTGACCAACATCTCTCCAATATCTCTTTTCTTCTTTTCCAATTAAGCATTTTAAAACTATGAAATGTCCTTCTAAGCATTACCTTATCTCATGCTGCATATTTTTATATTTTCTTTTTCATTCAGTTTTTGTTGTTTTTGTGTTTTTTTAGATACCAAGTCTTGCTTTGCTGCCCAGGGTGGTCTCGAACTCCTGGCATCAAGAATCCCTCCTGCCTCAGCCTTTCAAAGTGCTGGGAAGAGTTGGGAAACCGGGCTAGAGTTTGCAGGACAGAGTACTAGAGAGGAGACATTTGCACAATAAGAAAACCTGAAGTTCTGCAGCGCATACCCCTCGAGTATTCAGCAGAGAACTAATACACACAAATGTGTGAAGGAGCTACCCAAGGTGGGGGAAGGAACCATCAGGAAGAATTAGAGGGAACAATGCAGGGTGCTCACACAGGGCCAAAAATAATAACTGCTCCCATGAGTCAGACCGGAAAACCTCACACTTGATGGGGCTTTGAGTGGAATATTCAGAGATTTTGCCTCAGTGGTGGGAAATAATTAGTCTTGGAGTCAAGTTGGTCTAGTTTAGTCTAGGGACTAGATTCAAATCTTTTCCTGCCTAACAAAACTTAAAAGTGAGATGTGAAAGAATCAAACTGTTTCAAGTAACTTAACTGTGTCCCAGGACAAATATCAAAAGTACTTATAGAAAAACAAAAATATCCAGACACCAAGAAGGTTAAAATTCCCAAGGTCTAGAATCCAATCCGAAAGTACCAGGCATGCAAAGAAGTACAAAAATAGGATCCATAACAAGAAGAAAAATCAATCCACCAAAATTGAGCCCAGAACTGACACAGATGTTAGAATTCTCAGGTAAGGACATTACAGTAGTTATTGTAATTTTTTACAGTTGAGTATTCAGTAGTTTTTGACCCCAAATAGCATGAGCCCTCCCTCCCTATTCACCCAATATTGCTTCCAGTGAATTTTTCTTTTTTTTTTTTTGAGTCGGAGTCTCACTCTGTCGCCCAGACTGGAGTGCAGTGGCCGCTCCCGGCCACCAGAGCCTCGACCTGCTGGGCTCCGGCGATCCTTCCGCCTCAGCCTTCCGAGTAGCCGGAATTACAGGCACGCGCTACCACGCCCGGCTGATTTTTTGATTTATTGTATAGATGAGGTCTCGCTGCCCATTTCGGGTCTCGAACCCGCGGGCTCAGGCCATCCACTCACCTCAGCCTCCCAAAGGCGCGGGATTACAGGCTGAGCCACTGAGCCCGGCAGTGAATTTTTCTTAGTGAAAGGAGGGAACCCTTAAAGCAAAGAGTCTACTTCGCTTAATGTAGCCATTTCTAAATAGCACAGCCATTTTGCTTAGGCCTTACTCTTTGAAATTCTCATCTGCACAGGCTGCAGGCCCCCCATGCTTTTCTGCCATGTAATCATTTGCTTTAGTCTTAGAAACTAGCAATTATACACAATCCCTTGAGCATGTCCAGCTTGCTAACAATTTATCTTTTAGGTTTTTGTATTGATACTTTGTTATCAGCTGCCCTGATGCTCTCCAGCATAACACCCAGAGGCATGTTTACTGATATATTGTTATTACCCAACCACAACTACCCCAGCCTACCACCTGAGGACATGGACCACTGATGTCTGGTGAAGTCAAGATCTAAGACTCAAGTCAGACTGAGCGGGATGTCACCATCTAAGACTCATGTGGCTACAATCAATGTCAAAGACCTGAAGACCTGGACCTTCCTTTTGGCCTAGACCCCTCCCGGCCCAAACTCCCCCTACCCCAAGGGCCCTTAAATATACCCAGTTCTTGGTCCCTCGAGGCCACACTTGTCTCGGAGTGTTGGCCCCTTTCCAACCTGTAAAAGGTGAATAATAAACTTGACATCTCTCTACTTTCTTCCTTGTTGCAACCTTGCATTATTCCCACGGCATCGGCACCAGCACTGGCCCACCTTGCCTCGGTTTACCTATTCACTTAGTTTCCCTGGATGAAAAAGTCCTCAAAAAGAAGCATTTTGCTGATGTGGAAACGGTGAAACAAAAAGCAGAAACACCAAAAGGCATCAAAATTGACAAGTTTAAAAACTGTTCTGAGCAGTGGAAAAAGCGTCTCGATTAGTGTATTGCATCAAATGGAGAGTACTTTGAAGGTGAGTTAAAGTTTAAACATGTAAGAATAAATACACAGCCAGGCTCGGTGGCTCAGCCTGTAATCCCACACCTTGGGAGGCTGAGGTGAGTGGATTGCCTGAGCCCGCGGGTTCAAGACCCGCCTGGGCAACTTGGCAAGACCTCATCTCTACAATAAATCAAAAAATTAGCCGGGCGTGGTAGCGCGCACCTGTAGTTCCAGCTACTTGGAAGGTTGAGGCAGAAGGATCGCCGGAGCCTAGCAGGTCGAGGCTGCAGTGGCCGGGAGCGACCACTGCACTCCAGTCTGGGTGACAGAGTGAGATTCCAACACACAAAAATAAATAAATAAATATATAAATAAATAAATTCTGTTATTTGGGTCCCCTCTCATACACATATCACACACACACACACACACACACACACACACACACACACACACACACACACACCATGAGACATAATATTAATCTGCTAATTTAAGGCAATGAGTTTTTTGGAGGGACGCCTTGTCAATAACAATAAATGACAAAAATAACATCTTTAACTTACCAAAGTATCTGTAGAGTCAGTATTCTACCATTTCACATTTTCTATTTCACTTCTGGAACTTCAAAGTTTCTTTCTCATACTTTTCTTTCTTCCCACATGTGATAACCTTGCGGCACTGTGATAGTATGATTTCAATTATCGGCTTCACTTTCATCTTTTGTGGGCAAAAATAAATAAAATCAATACTAAAAATGCACAGTAAGTCCCAAAAGAAGGCAGAAAAGGAAGAAAAACAAACAAAACAGATAGAAAAATTTAAACCAAATAGCAATTGGTTAGACTTAAAACCAAACATAACAATAGCTACATTAAATGTAAAAAAAATAGTCAAAGCCAGGCTTGGTGGCTCAGCCTGTAATCCTGCGCCTTTGGGAGGCTGAGGTGAGTGGATTGCCTGAGCCTGCATGTTCGAGACCCACCTGGGCAACTTGGCGAGACCTCATCTCTACAATAAATCAAAAATGAGCCGGGCGTGGTAGCACACGCCTGTAGTTCCAGCTACTTGGAAGGCTGAGGCAGAAGGATCACCGGAGCCCAGCAGGTTGAGGCTGCGGTGGCTGGGAGCAACCACTGCACTCCAGTCTGGGCAACAGAATGAGACTCCAACTCAAAAAAATCCCCCAAAAACAAAAAAAACAAAACAGTCAAATGTAAAAAAACAGTTAAAAAAACAGAAATTATCCGTTAACTATCTACTCTACACACTCTAAATTTAAAGATAAAGATAGGTTAAAAGTAATCACTCTACAAAAAAAGAAAAAATATCTGCACATGCATGTTTATTGCAGCACTATTCACAATAGCAAAAACATGAAACCAGCCGTGCTGCGCATCGAAACTGGATTGGATAAAAAAATATATATGAGCTGGGCTCGGTGGCTCAGCCTGTAATCCCGCGCCTTTGGGAGGCTGAGGTGAGTGGATTGCCTGAGCCCGTGGGTTCGAGACCCACCTGGGCAGCGAGACCTCATCTCTACAATAAATCAAAAAATCAGCTGGGCGTGGTAGCGCATGCCTGTAATTCTGGCTACTTGGAAGACTGGGGTGGAAGGATCGCCGGTGCCCAGCAGGTCGAGGCTGCGGTGGCCGGGATTGGCCGTTGCACTCCAGTCTGGGTGACAGAGTGAGACTCCAACTCAAAAAAAAAAAAAAATATATATATGGTATATAAACACGATGGAATATTATGCAGCCATAAAGAAGGACAAAATTATGGACTTCACGGCAACTTGGATGGATTTATCTATCACAGAAAGAACTGAGTACCATATGTTCTTACTCCTAAGCAGAGAACATTGACCATAATACTATAAGAAAGGGATTGGCAGTAGCTAGAAACTTCCAGGGGAAGGAGGGGGGGCATATAACATCAACAAGCATACCTGATCTCAAATCAGGCGAAGTGGGGACCAAAGGGAGGCTCAAATTTTACCTGTACGATGACCACTTGTATACCTAATCCTGAATTATACTCCACATCTTTAAAACAAAAAAAGTAAGCCGGGTTCGGTGGCTCAGCCTGTAATCCCAGCACTTTGGGAGGCTGAGGTGAGTGGATTGCCTGAGCCCACGGGTTCGAGACCCGCCTGGGCAACTTGGCAAGACCTCATCTCTACAATAAATCAAAAAATCAGCCAGGCGTGGTAGCGCGCGCCTGTAGTTCCATCTACTTGGAAGGCTGAGGCGGAAGGATCGCCGGAGCCCAACAGGTCGAGGCTGCGGTGGCCGGGAGTGGCCACTGCACTCCAGTCTGGGTGACAGAGTGAGACTCCAACTCAAAAAAAATAAAATAAAATAAAACAAAAAAAGTAAAAGAACAGAAAAATGTATACTACACAAACACGAGTCATCAGAATGCCATCGTGGCTATATTAATATCTCATATAAGCCAGGCTCGGTGGCTCAGCTTGTAATCCCATGCCTTTGGGAGGCTGAGGTGAGTGGATTGCTTGAGCTCGCGGGTTCAAGACCCACCTGGGCAACTTGGAGAGACCTCATCTCTACAAGAAATCAAAAATTAGCCGGGCATGGTTGTGCATGCCTGTAGTTCCAGCTACTTGGAAGGCTGAGGCGGAAGGATCGCCTGAGCCCA
>NW_007196139.1:21691-23056 GCF_000164805.1 Carlito syrichta | reverse complement strand
AGTGGAGAGACCTCATCTCTACAAGAAATCAAAAATTAGCCGGGCATGGTTGTGCATGCCTGTAGTTCCATCTACTTGGAAGGCTGAGGCGGAAGGATCGCCGGAGCCCAACAGGTCGAGGCTGCGGTGGCCGGGAGCGGCCACTGGACTCCAGTCTGGGCGAAAGAGTGAGACTCCAACTCAAAAAAAAAAAAAGATCAGGAGTTAAACTGAAGACTTGAACAACACTATCAACCAACCTGGTATAAATTGACGTTTATATTATGCCTTTATTTTTATTTTTTATTTTTGAGTTGGGGTTTCACTCTTGTCACCCAGGCTGGAGTGCAGTGACACACTCATGGCCATCACAACCTCGACCTGCTGGACTCCAGCAATCCTTCCGCTTCAGCCTTCCAAGTAGCTGGAACTACAGATGCGCATCAGTATGCTCAGCTGACATTTATATAACATTTCCAACTGCATCATAGATATGATGTTTAATGGTACCCATGGAACAGTTACCATTCACAAAAGGAGACCATATGCTGGAAAATAAAGCAAGTCTCATCTAATTTAAAAGGATTGCCAAAGAAACCATTGAGAGAGTAGGGAGACAGCCCACAGACTGGGAAAAAAATATCTGTCACCTGTATATCTGACAAAGGCCTAACATCTAGGGTCTACAAGGAACTCAAACATGCTGAAAGGAAAAAAACAAACAGCCCCATTCAAAAGTGGGCACAAGACATGAATAGACACGTCTCAAAAGAAGATACACGGGCAGCCAACAGACACATGAAAAAGTGCTCAGCCTCACCAGTCATCAGAGAAATGCAAATCAAAACCACATTGAGATACCACCTAACCCCAGTAAGAATGGCCATCATTAATAAAACAAACAACAACAGATGCTGATGAGGATATGGAGAAAAAGGAAAACTTCTACACTGCTGGTGGGAATTCAAACTAGTGAAACCTCTTTGAAAAACAGTGTGGCGATTTCTGAAAGAACTAGATATTGACCTTGCATATGACTCATCAATCCCCCTGTTGAGGATATACCTGGAAGAACTCAAATCATTCTACAATAAAGATACCTGCATACACATGTTCGTTGCAGCTCTATTCTCAATAGCAAAAACATGGAACCAACTGTGCTGCCCATCAAAAAGGGACTGGATAAAAAAACTAAGGTATATATACACAATGGAATATTATGCAGCCATAAGGAAGGACAAACAGGCCGGGCTCGGTGGCTCAACCTGTAATCCTGCACTTTGGGAGGCCGAGGTGGGTGGATTGCCTGAGCCCGTGGGTTCGAGACCTGCCTGGGCAACTTGGCGAGACCTCATTTCTACAATAAATCAAAAAACTAGCCGGGCG
>NW_007196139.1:10392-21534 GCF_000164805.1 Carlito syrichta | reverse complement strand
CACTGCACTCCAGTCTGGGCAACAGAGTGAGACTCCAACTCAAAAAAAAAAAAAGGAGGACAAATATATGAACTTTGCAGCAACTTGAATGGATTTAGAATCGATCATATTCAGTGATCTATCACAGAAACAAAGAACAGAGTACCATGTGTTCTCACTCGTAAGCAGATCTTGAAAAATTATAATATTGTAAGAAAGGGATTGGCAGTAGTGGAAACTGCCAGGGAAGGGGGTGAGATCAGATTGGCAGTTAAGGGAAACTGCCAGGGGAGGGTGGGGGCATACCTCATCAACAAGGGGACCTGCATAATGAACATATGTATACCTAACCCTGAATTGTACCCCACATCTTTAAAATAAAAAAATTTAAAAAAGAAATACCCCAAAGGAGAACATTGAAAATAAATAAATTAATTAAAGTCATGGGGCATCTCCTCTAACCAAAAGATTAGATTAGAAATTTCAACAGGACAATTATAAATATTTTTTATTACTTGGAAATTAAAATAACACACCTCTAAATACACAGATAAAGGAAGAATCACAGGGGAAAATAAAAATATTTCAAACTGAATGACAATAAAATGGCAACATAATAAAATTTGTAAGTTGAGTTAAAGGAGCTATCCACTAATTCATCTAACTTTTCAGTGCCTTTCTAGTATCAGCTGGGTGTGGCAACTCACACCTGTTATCCCAGCACTTTGGGAGGCTGAGGCAGGAGGATTGCTTGGTCCCAGGAGTTCAAGGCTGCAAGGAGCTGTGACTGCGCCACTGCGCTCCAGTTGGGTGACAGAGTGAGACCCCCAACTCAGAAAAATAAAATAGAAAAACAAGTTCCAGACATCAGTACACTTTCCCCAATAATTCAGCCTGCATATTATTAACTAGAGCTCTATATTTGCTAGTGGTTATTTTTGTTATTGATTTAATTCCTGGGATTATTTAGTACGATTCTTCCACTCCCAAGATGAAAAGGAATTCATTCCTGGATTCTAGCTGTTTCCCTTTTCGTATGGGGATTTCTGACTCATTTGGAGTTTATATTGGTGCTGTTTTGTGGACTGAATCCTATTTATATACACATATAGTGCAAGGGCTCGATTGTTAAACATTTTTATTGGGATATAATTCACACATCATAAAATTAACCCTTCTAATGTGTCCAGTTTAGTGGTTTTTAGTATATTCATGGAGTTGTGCAATCCCCAGCACCACAATTTTTTATTAAAAAAATTTTTCCCTCCAAATGTCTATCAAATTATCAGCAGTACATATGAAAAAACGTGTATCTTCCTGCCAGAGGTATGAGGTGCCACCCTTATCACGAAACGTCCACGTGTTTGGGGTCCCATTCTGTTCCGCTGGCCACCTTGTTCATTTATTCTGACATATGAGACAACTTTTGCTGACATCCCTGTTGAGATCGGCATCCATGGCCCAGGAATTGGAAGAAAGGAAGAGAGGGCACCATGCCACGCCCCCTCAACGCCTTTCTATGAACAGTGTAGTGGCCGAAAGTTCAATCCGAGAGACCACCACAAGCCAATTCTGATGAAAGTTCAAGAGGGTCTTTACTTACAAGCTTGAGCCTGGGCCTCTGTCGACAACCGATACAGCGGAGTACTTTCAGAGGCCCTGATTTCCTTAAGCAGATGCCTTTTATGCTTTTACACAAAGGGAGGAGGAGTTTGGGGGGGCTTTCCAGTTGTGTTACCATTTAATTGGGTAGTAACCTCTGGTGGTCAGCTTAATCGTGGAGGATTGGCTAGCCTGACTTGGGCTGATCTTGGTCCACTAGCTGGGGAAGTTACAGAGACATCTGGAAACTTAGGTGATTACCCCCTGGCACCTGATTGGATGTTGCTAAGGGGAAAGTGAGATAAGGGAAGGGGTTGAAGCTTGTAACCGGAGCTTTGCAGTTTTTTTCCCATAACTGGAACTTTAAACAGTTACAGGTTATGTTTTAAGACAGAAAACTAAAAATGGCTGTGCTATTGTCCACAAGCTGATTACATATTTATTGGGTTATAGCATGCTCCTAACCTAAGTCTATGGTATACTCTATGACAGTCCTCTCAACAGTAACAACAACCTGACTGCTGGGGAGTTGCTGAAAGAACTCCAAAGGGGAAGGATGAAGGGCAGCAGGAAAGCCTGGGGAGAAGGGGTGGCAGTCAGTTCTCGGGGTGTCTCCTCTCCTCCCTTCCCTCCCCAGCCCCATGTCGGGACCCTCTCCCCCTCTGAGGGCCAGAGGTCTGGGTCAGGGAATGCCCCATCCAGCTCTCTGCCCATGATGGCCCCACGGAGGCACCTGCAGAGCGTGGCTGAGGCACCCGGAGAGGTCCGAGGACAGGCCAAGGGTGTCCAAGGCCTCCCGGGCAAAGTCTTGGGGACTCTTCACCAACAGACCAGGTTTCGGGTAAAAGTTCATATGCGTGGAAACCATTAGGGGGCTCACAGTCTACAGGAAGGTAGAGGGGAAGGAAAGGATATCCCTCACCCTCCTTCACGCCCAGGATCCCACCCACCTGCTGTGATCCCGCTCAGGCCTCCTGGGTATTCCTCCACCCCTCCTGTTGGACCACGCCCCCGAGAGAGCCAACAGCTTATGTGTCACCCATCTCCTTCAGACAGCATCCTTGCTCCTGCCTCTATGAGCCTCTGCCATCTCTAAGCACCCATGCTCTCTAAACTGAGCTGCCACCCCTGCCACGTCCCTTCTGAGCTCCCCCCCCCAAGTCCGCCACCTGCACGGTGATCCCCTCAGGGAAGTACTCTGCACCCACTGCCTTGGAGAAACTTCGCACAAAGGCCTGTGGAGGAAGAAGAGTGAGGGTCCCAGGATCGAGAGCCTTCCCTCTGAGGCAGGCACGTCATGCAGCCCACCCTTGCCCCAGCCCTGGAACATTCCATGGCTCCAGAAGGCCCCCTGAACGCCTACATGGTTGAAGCTTCCCTCTTTCACCATCCACCCATTCTCCTCTTCAGCAGGGCCAGTCTCAGAAGTCCTTGACCTCGTTCCCACCCCCAGGTTTTTGCTTGATTCTCTGCCTCCATTTTTCTTCAAACAAACAAACAAACAAACAAACAAACAAACAAACAAAAACTCTGGCTTGCTTACTGGGCTGTGCCTCAGACGACTGACTTACCCAGCAAAGTTCCCAGACTCAGCAGACACATGACCCCCCTTTCTGTCTTCATTCAGGACTTTTTTCCCACCATAAGCTTAGATACCAGAATAAAGGGCTAATGGAGAAATTCCCACAGGGCAGGACAGCCCTGGCCCCGGGTCTGTGGGGTCTGGATACCTTAGTGGCTGAATACATTGCTAAGTATGGCCAGGGGCGTGAGTCAGTCACTGAAGACATGTTGATGATGATGCCTTTGCCCCTGAAGGAGGAAGCACTCGAGAAGGTCATGGCCAAGGCTAGAGAAGGTCCAGGTGCTCCGCCCACCACACCTCCTCTCAGCCTGTGCTCTCATCTGAGAAGCTTCAGACAAGCAGGAATTAGACATGTGGGTGGAAGACAAGGAGACTGGCTCTTACCTGGTGACCATTTGGGGCAGGATGATTCGGGTCATCTGTAGAGAACAGTGGGCAGGGTCAGGTTATTCCCTGAGCATCCTCTCCCCTGCCTAAGACTCCTCCCCATCCTCGTCAAATTCACGCCCACTCCCCTAACTTCCCTCAGGAACTACTCCCTCAGCATCTCCTCCATGGCAGGTTTAGTGCTCTCAGACGTTGAGGACCACCCAGAGTGGTCAGAGATACCCTGACCACCCTGACCTAAGCCTCCTAGCCCAGCCTCACCTGGACCACGGACATAATATTGCAGTTGACCATATTCGAGATGTGCTGGGGAAAGAAATGAAGCCAATCATTCTCTCCCTTCACCAGCACAGTCACACCCCACATTTACATATTTCCTAACTTTTTCTTAGACATGGAACATTTTTTTTTAAATAGCACTTAATAGAATTTAAAATGTTCACACCCAATGACCCATTAACTCAATTTCTGGAAATTTATTCATTTCCAGGCTACTCATACACATGGAAAGTGAATATGTTCAAAGATGTTCTTTGTAACACTATATGTAACCACAAGAAATATTACAAAATATACAAAGAAACAGCAAAGTATGGCTTTTCTTTCTTTCTTTTTTTTTTTTTTGAGTTGGAGTCTCACTCTGTCGCCCAAACTAGAGTGCAGTGTCATGCTCCCAGCTACTGCACCCTCGACCTGCTGAGATTCGGCGATCCTTCCACCTCAGCCTTCCAAGTAGCTGGAACTACAGGCACTCGCTACCAGGACTGGCTAATTTTTTATTTATTGTAGAGGTGAGGTCTTGCCCAAGTTGCCCAGGTGGGTCTCGAACCCGCGGGCTCAGGCAATCCGCTCACATCAGCCTCCCAAAGTGCTGGGATTAAAGGCTGAGTCACCAAGCCCAGCCAATACGGCTTTTCATAGCAAAAATTTTTTTGACAGAAACCATCTCTGAGGAAGTCCAGGTATTGGAATGACTAGCCAAAGACAATAAGCCAACTGTCTTAAATATATGCCCCATGAGCTAAAGAAAACCATAAACAAAGAAGTAATGGGAATCAGGAAAATATGTATAAACAAAATGAGAATAAAGAGATAGCAATTACACAAAAGAACCAAATCGAAATTCTAGAATTTTCAAATACAACAACTGAAATGAAACATTTACTAGGCAAGTTCAACAGCACATTTCAGCAGGTAGAAGGAAAGAAAAGCACTCTTGAAGATAAGAGAATTGAAAGTATTCAGTCAGAAGAAAAAATAAAGAAAAGTGAACAGAGTCTGAGGAATCTTCAAACATACCAATATATTTATAATTGGAATCCCTATGAGGGAGGAAGAAGAGATGGAAAAGAGTGTATATACTATTTTAGAAATAATGAGTGAAAGCATCCCAGATATAATAAAATATATGTCTCCAAGAAGCTCAACAAATGCCAAGCAGTTCAAAAGGCTCCACCTGAGATATTTTATTGTCAAATTGACAAAACCCAAATACGAAGAGAATTTTGAAAGCAACGAGAAATAAGTGACTCATCACAAGCAAAGTATTCTCAACAGGATCAATAGCAGATTTCTCATTGAAACTATGAAGGCCAGAAAGCAGAGGGATGCCCAATTTATAGTCCTGAAACAAACAAACATAAATTGTCAATCAGGAATTTTATTTCTTGCAAAACTATCCTTGAAGAATGAAGGAAAAACAAGACATTCCCTGATAAAAGCCAAGGAAGTTCATTGCCAGGAGAGCTTCCATTCCTTTGACATACAAGAAATGCCAAAAGGAGTTTTGAAGGTTGAAATGAAAAAATACTAGAAAAGAAATCAAACCATAGGAATAAATAAAGAAGCAGGTAATAGTAAATAAGTAAATAGAAAATCTAAAATCTAGCAGTATTGCGCTTTTAGCTTATAACTCCTGTTTTTTCTATATGTTTAAAAAGGCAAATACATAAAACAGTATTTATAAATGTATGTTATCTATACTTATGGACATACAATATAGGAAGATATGATCTGTGACAATAACAATATAAATGTGAAGGGATAGATATGTACAGAAGCAGAGTGTTTGTCTACAATTAAAAATCAGTTGGTATTATTCAAACTCGATTGTTATAAGCTTTAGATGTTAATAGTAATACTAAGAAAATCACTTTAAGATATATAGAAGCCAGCCTTGGTGGCTCAGCCTGTAATCCTGCGCCTTTGGGAGGCTGAGGTGAGTGGATTGCCTGAGCCCGCGGGTTCGAGACCCACCTGGGCAGCTTAGCGAGACCTCATCTCTACAATAAATCAAAAATTAGCTGGGTGTGATTGTGTGCGCTTGTAGTTCCAGCTACGTGGAAGGCTGAGGTGGAAGGATCGCCGGAGCCCAGCAGGTCGAGACTGCGGTGACCGGGAGCGGCCACTGCACTCCAGTCTGGGCGACAGAGTGAGACTCCAACTCAAAAAAAAACCCAGATACATAGAAAAGGAAATAAAAATGGTACACTACAAAAACTCATCCAGTCTGGGCGACAGAGTGAGACTCCAACTCAAAAAAAAAAAAAAATTCTTTAAATTCATTGTAGAAGCCAGACTTGGTGGCTCAGCCTGTAATCCCGCATTTTGGGAGGCTGAGGTGAGTGAATTGCCTGAGCCTGTGGGTTCGAGACCCGCCTGGGCAACTTGGCAAGACCTCATCTCTACAATAAATCAAAAAATTAGCCAGGCATGGTAGCGCGTGCCTGGAGATCCACCTACTTGGAAGGCTGAGGCAGAAGGATTGCCTGAGCCCACAGGTTCGAGACCCGCCTGGGCAGCGAGACCTCATCTCTGCAATAAATCAAAAAATCAGCCGGGCATGGTAGCGCACGCCTGTAATTCCGGCTACTTGGAAGGCTGAGGCGGAAGGCTCGCTGGAGCCCAGCAGGTTGAGGCTGTGGTGGCCAGGAGCGGCCTCTGCACTTCAGTCTGGGCAACGGAGTGAGACTCCATCTCAAAAAATAAAATAAAAAAATTACCCAACCTCAGGCCATTTCTTTATAGCAATGTGAAATGGACTAACAGACACATATAGAAAATGCAAATGAATCATATTTGTAAATTTAAGAGCTAAAATAATGAAGTACTTAAAAGAAAACATAGGGGAAAACTTTATGATATCAGAAATGACAGGGTTTTCTTGAATATGACACCAAAAGCACAGGCAACTAAAGAAAAAATACACTTAACTTTATAAAATTAAAAACTTTTGAGCCGGGTTCAGTGGCTCAGCCTGTAATCCCGCGCCTTTGGGAGGCTGAGGTGAGTGGATTGCCTGAGCCCGCGGGTTCGAGACCCGCCTGGGCAGCGAGACCTCATCTCTACAATAAATCAAAATATCAGCCGGGCATGGTAGCGCACGCCTGTAATTCCGGCTACTCAGAAGGCTGAGGTGGAAGAATCGCTGGAGCCCAGCAGGTCGAGGCTGCGGTGGCCGGGAGCGGCCATTGCACTCCAGTCTGGGCAACAGAGTGAGACTCCAACTCAAAACAAAACAAAACAACAACAAAAATCTTTTGCACACTAAAGGACAACAGAGTGAAAAGGCAATCCAAAAAATGGCAGAAAATACTTGAAAAAACATATCTGATAGGGGATTGGTATTCAGAATATATAAAGAAATCCTACAATTCCTAAACAACCAATGGGTCAAACAATAAATCACAAAGGGAATTAGAACATTCTTACAGGTGGGTTAAAATGAAAAAAAAAAAGACTTATTGAACTCAGCAAAAGCAGTACAAAGGAACAAATTTATAGCTGTAAATGCTACATTAGAAAACAAGAAAGGTCTAAAATCAACAACTCTGCAATGTAAAGAACTAGAAAAAGAACACACTAAACCCAATGCTAACAGAAGAAAATAACTAACAGTGATTAGAGCAGGGGATAATAAAACGGAGAATTAAAAACAAAAGAGAAAATCAACAAAATCAAGGTTGGTTCTTTGAAAAAAACCTGAATTATTAAAATCAGAAATGAATTTAATTCTACAGAAATAAAAAAGATTATAAGTGAGTACTGTGAACAACTGCACACTAATAAACTGGATAGCCTAGAGGAAATAGACAAATTCCTAGAATAATAAAACCTACCAAGACAGAATCACAAGGGAATGAAAAATACCTACAGATCCAAAACTGGTAAGGAGATTAAATCAGAAATCAAAAACTTCTCTCTACAAGAATTTCCCTGTGGCACATGGGTTCACTAGTGAATTTTGCTAAACACTTAAGAAAGAACTAATACCAAGTTTCCAACTCTTCCAAAAATGGAAGAGGTGAAAATACCTCTAACTCATTCTATGAGGCCAGCATGGCTCCAATACCAAACCCAGACAAAGACACTACAAGAAAGCTACAGACCTATATCCTTTATGAACAGTGATGCAAACATCCTCAGCAAAATACTAGCAAACTGAATTCAGCAGTGTATCCAAAGGATTATAGACCATGACCATGTGAGATGTTTTCCCTGGAATGCAAGGATGGTTCAACACACAAAAATCAATTAATGTAATACAACGCATTAACAGAATGAAGGAAAAAACCCACATCATCATCTCAAATGATGCAGAAAAAGCATTTAACAAAATTCAACATTGTTTCATGATAATAATACTCAACAAACTAGGAATAGAAGGAAACTACCTCAACAAATATGCCATATATGAAAACCCCAGCTGGTCTCAGTGGCTCAGCCTGTAATCCCAGCACTTTGGGAAGCTGAGGTGAGTGGATTGCCTGAGCCCGTGGGTTCGAGACCTGCCTGGGCAACTTCACGAAACCTCATATCTACAATAAATTTAAAAAAAAATTAGCCGGGCATGGTAGCGTGCACCTGTAGTTCCAGCTACTTGGAAGGCTGAGGCGGAAGGATTGCCGGAGCCCAGCAAGCAGAGGCTGTGGTGGCCGGGAGCAGCCACTGCACTCCAGTCTGGGTGACAGAGTGAGACTCCAACTCAAAAAAAAAAAAAAAAGAAAACCCCACAACTAACATTATACTCAAATGTGAAAAATTCAAAGCTCTTCTTGCCTTTGCCACTTCTATTCAACATACTATTGGAAGTTCTAGCCAAATAAATTATACAAGAAAGCAAATAAGAAATCCAAATTGAAAATAACTAAAATAATCTCTGTTCACAGATAATATGATCTTTTATGCAGAAAACCCCAAAGATTCCACACATAAACTATTGGAACTAACCAAAGAACTAAAAAACAAGCATGTTAGAAAACAACACAAGAAATCAATTGTGTTACTATACACTAACAATGAACAATCAAAAAAGAACAAAACAATTCTATTTACAATAGCATCCAAGAGTAAAATACTTAGGAATTAATGTAATCAAGGACATGAAAAATTTGTATACTGAAAACTACAAAACATTGCTGAAAGATATTAAAGAAGAGAAGAATAATTAAAGATAAATAATTAACTTATCCTGTGTTCATACATGGGAAGACTTAAGGTTGTTAAGATGGTCAATACTACCCAAATTAATCTAAATATTTAATGCAATCCCTATCAAAACTCATGTGGAATCTCAAAGACCTTGAGTAGTGAAACCAATCTTAAAAAAGAACATGCTGGGTGTGGTGGCTCACACCTATAATCTAAGCTTCTTTGGGAGACTGAGGTGGGGGAATTGCCTCAACCAGCTGGGCTCAGGCAATCCTTCCCCCTCAACTTCCCAAGTAGCTGGAACCACAGGCACACACCACCACATCTGGCTAATTTTTTTAATTTATTGTAGAGATGAGGGCTTGCCAAGTTTCCCAGGCTGATCTTGAACCCCTGGACTCAGGCAATCCTCTCACCTTGGCCTTCCAAAGAGCTGGGATTACAAGCTTGAGCTACTACGCCCAGCCACACACAATAGTCTTTTTGACAAATGGTGCTGGGGAAATTGTATATTCACATGTAAAAGAATGAGATTGGACTATTACTTAACATCACATATAAATACTGACTCAAAATCAAAGACTTACAGGGATGAGCCCAAATCATAAAACTGCTTCCATTGTCTATTAATTTCTTTGGTTTTCAGTCATGAATTTTCTTTTAATATTTCTGGTTCTATTTTGCCTAGTGCTGGCAATTTAATTTTTTAAACATGTAGAGCTAATTTGAGGCTCTGGACAGTATCATTTTCCTCTAGGGATGAGCTGTTTTTGCTATTTCCAGGGGGATTCTAAATTCACAGAACACCTTAATCTCAAAGGAAACAAGATGATTTGAAAGTGGGCTTCAGTTCTTGTGAAACCTAGTTTATTTTCGCTTTATCCTTCTACTAGATTATAGCACTTCAGGGTCCCATCCAAGGCTGGGATATTCTCTTATTTACTTATTTGTTTTTGAGTTGCAGTCTCACTCTGTCACCTAGGCTAGAGTCAGGGCCACGATCAGGGCTCACCATAGGTTTGACCTCCTGGGCTCAGGTGATCCTCCTACTTCAGTCTCCTGAATAGCTAAGACTACAGGCACATGCGACCAACTCGGCTTATTTATTTATTTATTTCATTGTTTGTTTGTTTAGTGGAGATGAGGTCTTGTTGTGTCCTAGACTGGTCTGAAACTCCTAGGCTCAAACAGTCTTCCTGCCAGAGCAATTCCCAAAGTGCTGGGATTACAGGTGTGAGTCACTGCACCCAGTTTAAGCCTGAGTTATTTTCTAAAGCTTTGAACTACATTAAAAAAGGTCCCTGACTTCCTTTAATAGTAGGAGCAGAACTCACCGTTGGCCTTCCTGTTAATTTTATAAAATTTGCATACGTATTTCTTTTGAAAAAATTTACAATTAAAAACATTAACATCCATACTGATCTTCTGTTTTGTGTATGTCTAGTAATAACAGCTAACAGTCATAAAGCACACAACTAAAGTTAACATGCATTATTTTATTCAATTTTTTTTTTGGGTCGTAGTCTCACTCTGTCACCCAGGCCAGAGTGCAGTCACATGCTCATAGCCACCACAGCCTCGACCTGCTGGGCTCGGACAATCCTTCTGCCTCAGCTTTCCAAGTAGCTGGAACTACAGGCACGCGTCACCACACCCGGCTAATTTTTTGATTTATTGTGGAGACGAGGTCTTGCCAAGTTGCTCAGGTTGGTCTCAAATCCCTGGGCTCAGGCAATCCTCTAGCCTCCACCTCCCAAAGTGCTGGAATTACAGGTGCGAGCCACTGCCCTTGGTTTATTCAATTTTTATAAGAGCCCTAAGGGACCAGTAAGAATATTTATTTCTGTTTTATGGATATAAAACTGAGGTTGGAGAAAATAAATCATGTATCCAAAGTCACATAGCTGACAGAAAACAGAGCTGAACATTTTACCACTGATGTATCTTTTGTTGGAAGGCTACTGGAGGATATGCTCCAAAAAATGAGAGGGTAAAGCCAAAAATGCTACGATGTGTGATCAAGAAAACAGGGGCTTCCTAGGAGACAGACCAAAGAAGAATAATCATAGTCTACTACATGGCTAAGATGGGAATGGTGTTTTCTTTCTTTTTTTTTTTTTGAGTTGGAGTCTCACTGTTGCCCAGACTGGAGTGCAGTG